>NC_025884.1:178703-447852 GCF_000755165.1 Leishmania panamensis | reverse complement strand
TCATCAGAGAGCAGGGCGAATGCGCCGGTACAAAGGCAGAGAACGAGAGGGAGCAGAGTGGCGCGAGAATACTTGGAAAAGAAGATCGCACGTAGAGGATTTTACCTGCGCTATACTGGTGAGTCGCTGCGGGCGTGGTCATGTGAAGTTAGTCAAAGACTAGCGGGGAACCTCTTGGAGAAAGATGAAGAGGCAAGAGGGCAAAGGCATCCGACGAGCCAAGAGGCGATGGCGCCATGCATTGGCCTCGTTTTCCGATGCGCACTTGTAAGCGTGCAAGTAGCTGTGGGGGAGAGAAAAGGTAAAGTGGAGATGTGTGATCGATCAGGGAAGACGGGTGGAGGAGAGGCAGAAGATCACGTTTGGGACGTGCGAAGGGTAAGGTGCGCAAGGAGCCAGGGGACAGAGTACACGTGTCCCTGCACCCTCATGTGTGTTTTGCTGTCTCTTTCCGGCTCTTTCTCTGATCAGGTGTGCTATTTTTCTGCGCGTGTTTCGCTGGCGTCCCTCTTGTCTGGTATTTACACATTGGCCGACGCGCTCAAGTCCTCCCAGCTGCCACCGACCTCTTTTGCCACTTGCTTCCACAACACACACACACGGGTCTGCACTGTGATACTTCAACCCTTCGTAGAGAACACGCCGCGTCGAAGAGAGCGCGCGAAGGGGGTGGGTAAGGAGAAGTAATCAACAGAAGGGGAGGGAGGACACGTGTGTCTGTGCGTTTGGAGAGAACCTATATTGTGCACCTATGCGATCATGAAGGAGAAAGGGAAGGAGGAGGGTGAGTCTGGACCGAGGGAGAGAGAGTTGGTCATCTCATAATTGATGAATGCGCTCCCCCCCCCCTCCTGTCGCCCTCTTCTTTTTCTCCTCTCCTCTCTGCTACGTCATTCCACCATCCTTCCCCTCTGAAGTTTCCCCTTCTCTTCTCACCCGTACGTCTCGCTACTCGTTCCCTCCATCAAAACAGCAGCACCGTCATCGTCATATCGAACTCCTCCTGCCGCCTTCGCTTTCAGCCCTTCGTTTCGCTTTCCCCAGGAGCTTATTGTTCTCGATATGTTTTTTTCGGCTAGCGGCCCTGCCCAGTGCAGGTGTGTGTGTGTGTGTGTGTGTGTGTGTGTGTAGAGAGAGAGGCAAAATGCGCCCAGTCCGTGGTGATGCAGCAGTGTCTCGTCGCTGTTGTTGATCGAGGCTGTTTTCTCTTTTCATATTCTTTCCTGCGCTGGTATTCCGTACTGCCACACGGCACCACATCGCCAGCCGTCACTCTTTCCTCTTTCTTGCCCGCTTGCCTCCGCATTTATGATCGTGCGCTCCTCGATTGGCTTTCTAATTTTGCTGTTGTTTGGTCTGCCTATCCCTTCTGCATGTGCGCTCCTCTTTGTCGGTGACGGCAGTGGCGGTGCCTTGCCATCACCCTCTCCTTCGCCCTTGTCGCATGGATAGCGATGGGAGGCGGAGAGGGGAGGAGGAACAACAACAGTAGCAAGGCTTGAGAACAAGGAGAGGAAAGACGGATGACGAGAGGGAGGGGTGACGCCAGCACACACCAGCATAGAGAGATGCACACACTCAGGCAACCCGCATGATGTGCGCGGGAGTCGAAACAAACAAAAAAGAGCCAAAAAGGGAATAAATTAAAAGGCAAGAAAAGCGCACAGGTGGACGGTAAGCAACAAAAAGCCCCACTCCTGGTCGCACACCCAAGCGTACAGGGAGGTAGCGAAGGGAAGAGAGACTCGCGAAAACTGTGAAAGGCAGAGGGAAAGAGAGAGAGAGAGAAGCCGAGGAGAGGAGAAAGGCAAACTACAGACTGAGAGAAATCAAATGGTGTGTCTTGACACAAAGACACGCACACACGCACACGAGGCCACAACGCACGTTACAGAAATGACCCAAGAGAAAGCAAAACGAAAGAGAGAGAGAGAGAGAGGCACATAAAGTAGGAGGGTAGAAAAAGAGAACACGAATGCTCCTTGTGTGTATGGTGAGGTGTCGCAAGACGTCTCGAGTATCTCTTTCGCGCCGCAGAAGAGAAGGAAAGCCCTAAATACAATACATAGAAGTGGCCCCACAAGCACGACTCGGTGTCCCAAAATGGACGTCCACACCAAATACACACGCACGGAAGTTTAGCACACGACACAGGAGGCTGCCAAAATGCCTCCAGTGCATTCCGCTAGAAAAGGGGGGAGAAACAGGGATTCAAAGGATGCTGACACACGCACAGAGTTCGAGCAAGCGATCTCACTGAAGAGATGAGGTGGAGGAGGGAAAAAGAGCTGAGGGCAAAGGACACGTCAAAGGAAACACTCAACAAGAGCAAGAGAGATTTTTATTTCTGCTCCTCAGTGTATCAATTGCACCGTGAACAAGCCAACAGGCATACGCATACAACCACAGCTCACCTACCTCTGTGGCACCACTGCTGAATCCTAGTCGTCTAGGATGAATATTCCTGCCGTCAAATCGGGATATGCGTCCAACAGACTATTCTCACCCTTCCTCGCCCCTTCTTCCCATACGTGCTGCGCGATCAGCGCCAGACTCGGGTGGACAGCATGCCTTGATCCATGCGAGCCGCGTTCAGTGCCCTGCTTGAGGGCTGAAGATGTGACGTCGGTTGTGCAGGTAGGAGGGGGCAGTGCAAGCGCACGCTCGATTAGTTCAAGGAGGAAGTTGGCCAACTGCAGGTCAGGACTCTCTAAGACCCGGTGCTCTGCCCGTATGACATGCATCGTCCTCCGTCGCTTCAAGACACTGCATTCCATAGTATGGTGTTGTGACTCATCGCATCAGAGTCTGGAGGGTGCAATTGTGTGATTCAGGGTGTTCTAGTCATGCTTCCGGCATCTGTGCCTCATCAGCCTACCCGGTTGGATAGGGGGGATGCCGCACGTTTCGCGCGCATGTTCCTTGGAGCTAGCTGGTATAGATCTTTTCGCACCCTTTCCATCCATCACTTTGGCTCTTCCAATCTCTGTATGCTTTGTTTGGGTGTGACACAGCATGCCAGCTATGGTTCACAGCGCATTCGCACGGTGCTCACACTTTTGGCTTCTGGAACTTGCCTCACGATGAAGCAGTTATCTGAGAAATTCGCTGTCTTCATCTCCCATTTCCATCGATTCCAGGGGAGCGTGTCTAGATGGCTCGCTCGCATGGATAACGACAGGCGGAACGCTGCTATTTGTCTGTGGCAGAAGCGGCATTTCGCCCTCTTCTGAACCAGTACACCTTTGACAGGAGTGAGGGTGCCAGGCGGAAGGGGCACGTGGATAAGTATGTGCCTGCGCGCAAAAAGTTCCCAGTCTGTCGTTCTGAAGTGCATGGAGAGCAGCGATAGATATCTGGGGGGAAAGCCCATGTAGCGCAAGGAGAATGTGCGTAACCAGACAAAGGCGTGCAGAACCATAATGCGGAATGCGGTGTGCTTTGAGCGTCAAGGAATTCGTGAATCTCACGTCGCATGTTGGGCACCACACTGGATCGGTCTCCCTCATAGCAACAACAAGCGAGGGCAGAATCTCTGACGAGGCTAGGGGCACTACAATGGTAATACAGCAAGAACTAAAGAAAAAAGACACAATAACGAAAAAAGGAGTGAGAACATGTCGATTCAGACACCTGCATGTACGCGTAAAGCAAATGGAAGCGCGCTAAAAGGCACGAAAGGACTGTATACACATGGAAACGCTCAGCAAAGAAAATCTGCTTCTTTCTGCTCCTTTCCTCCGATACGGGCGCTACTCCACCTCAGCATTGCCGTAGAAAGGAAACTAGCAAGCGGAGAAGAACCGGAGAAAAATAGTAATCAGGAATGATTGAAGCATCGAGCATAACAGAAATAAGGAGGGGGGAAGGGAGAAATATTTAATCACATGGGAGGTTGAAAATACAGACAATGGTAAGAAAAATGAGGAAAAACGAAGAGGGGGAGCGAAAGAAAAGAGGAGGGAGGTGATAACGATGGAAAGAGACAAAATAAATAAATAAATATATAAATATATGAACGAATGAATAAATAAATATATATATCAATAAATGAACGAATGAATGAATAAATAAATATATAAATATATATGGCGAGAAAAAAAGTGAAATCAGATCCATACCATTTGCTCTTTTCCTTTCCTTCATTCACCCAGGCCAGCCTTAGCCCTCAAAAAAAATAATGGTATCTTCGTAGCTGCAATTATATTCTTGCGCTCATTTTGCCTCGTAACTTCCATGATACCCTCCATCCTGGAGACTGAAAAGGTGAGTGGGTTCGTCATACCAAACGCGCTTAAAGTAGCTCGACTTTTGTTTGCTGCTTTATAGCTTTCCGTCCACCAAGCACCTAATGAAAACAAAGGAACAAAGGCGAAAGTGTAGACGGATATGGTTTTATGAGGACAGGCATGCAAAATTGATGAAGGTGGTAAATCGCCGTAAGACACATACACAGTCGGAAAAAAGATGTAAATCTACCGATATATTGAGAAGGAAAGACGAAAGGAGGAAAAGGAAGCGAAAGTAGGAGAAAAGCGAAAAGAAAAGCCCTAGTTCACAAAAGACAGCGAATGCGAAAGAAGAAAATATAAATTATACTTTTCGTTTTTTTTTTTCAAAGCGCTTAACTGCCTACATTGGTCTGTTGCACTTACTTCGTTTTTCACGGCTTGAAAAAATGCTATCGCAAAAATTAGTAAAAACAAAGCTTACAAAACTAAACTCGAAAAGAAAGGTCACAAAACATGAGCGAAAAGTTTGGATGGAAGCATCGCAGACAATAACCCTCCAATCGCATAGAAAAGGAGGTATAGAAGAAATTCACAGACAATGAAAAGCGTGCAGCTAGAATACAACCAAGATGTGATTTTATTTTATTTCTTCCTCTCACTTTTTTCCTCTCACCTTCTTCTTCATCTTTACTTTTCTGTTTTGATTTTTTTCATATTTTGCCGTTTCACTTAGTCACAGTACATGGCATTTGTGCGTGTTTGTTTGCTTATTTCAGTTTTGATGTATACACATAAAGTTAAACAACGTAGAGGCACACATCATGCGCAGCGACAGTGGAGACGAATACAGTGCGCAATAACTTTAAGAGTATCTCGCACTTTCTGCACTCATTTGCCCAACTGTACCATGTATGTCAACGCACTCTTCCTTCTTGTATAGACAACAAAAGTGACGCTGAGAAAGAGAAAAATTTTTGACGTATGACTAATTTCTTAAAAGTAAAATGTAACTGCAGAAATATCCTTTTTGTGGGGAAAGGGTGAAAAAATGTATAACTCAAACCATACAAAATTCACAGCACAACGCAAAAGGTATCAAGCTGTGTTCAGTCACATAACCCGCCTCCTGTCCTTAGAATACCAAAGAAATGACAGCGACAACCATAATAATCATAGTCATGCTCATCGTGATCATTTGCGCGCCGTTGGCAGTGGGTGGGGCAGGGCAATACGACAGGGAAGCGGAGTTGCAAGAGCGAAAGCAGCCGGAAGCCGTGCCAGGATCCATAGCCTTGGCAGCAGCCACCAGGTTCGGTTTGGACTCCCACGATTTAGGCATACACCCGCAGAGCTTGTTGCCAGTGATGTCCAGAGACATGGAAGCGGGGAAAGTGGACCAGGAGGAGGCAAACGGGCCGCGCATGTTGTTATTTGCAAATGTGGCCTGTGTAAGCATCGGCAAGCCAGAAGCATTCCAGTTGGGAAGACCGTAACAGAAGTATGCGTTTGCGAAATTGATAGATACCAGGTTGGGGAGGTTGCCGAGACTATCAGGAATTCGGCCACTCATTCGAGTCCTGCTGAAATCCAGGCTAGTAAGGCGGGTGATGCGCGCCCACGATGCAGGGATGGTACCGGTAAAGCGAGTCTTACCGCTGACAGAGACACTGGTGATCTGAAGCTGACTACCGTCGATGGAGTGGCTCACCTCCGGTAGGGTACCGATGAAGTTGAAGCCAGCAGATGTCACGGCATCCAGACGGATGTTGATGGAGTTGGTGGCTGAGACGCACTCGATACCAGAGCGAGAGCAAATGTTCGGGTTCATCCAAATGATCTGCAGGTTTGGAATAGCGTCAACCCACATATTCAGCCATGCTCGAGTGGCCTCATTGACAATAATGGAGTCTGCACAGCTTGGCGCAGCTACGACAAGGAGAAGAGTTACGACAGCCACCCCAATAATGGACAACAGTGAGAAGCCCATTGTTAGGTAAAAATGGAGTGAAGTTGTCAAGCGATGGAAAACGGCACGAACTGCGCAGTAGAATGTGAAAGGACTGACAGTACAATAAGTTCAGATTCAAAAACAAAAATAAAAATAGAGTAGTTGACGTGCTTTTGAATGGGTGTACGTATGCAGTAAATAATTGGCTGAGCAAGCACAGTTGATAGGCCGGAGAGAAGAGAAAGGCGTGGAGAAAGTGGAAAGTTGGCATCACAAGGTGAATCGGCGTGGCTGTTAAGTTCGAAACAAACCATTCTCCATTCCCTTTTCACTCAGCCCAGTAACCCCCGAATGACCAGGGGGACATCTCAACGCATGGCATCTCAGGGTCCAGCACTCCCCCCCCCCTCCCGCACACACTGCGTGGGGAGCCCAGGCAGCCCCTTCCCCTGCTACCATCGGAAGCAGCCCAGCGGTGACAGAGCCCAGTGCCTCCAGCGCGGGGGTCAGAGTGACTCATCGCCACTGGTGTCGGCGACGAGGCTGTGGATAGCGTCGCGTCGGTGCGCCCTGCAGCTGTGGCAACGCTTGCGCCACTCATGCGACAAGCAGAGTGTCCGCACGACTCGCACCTATCTCGCCCGGCGCCCTCGCTGCCCACTGCTTGGGAGCCCGAGACACCCCAAGGGAGGCGCCATGTGGGGACCTGCGGGGCGGGGGTGGCTAGAGTGTGTGGCGGGGGCCGAAGCACCTGCCTGGCGCCGCTTCATAGCACGCGGCAGGTCGTGAAGAGCGGACTGTGGCCCATGTTGCGTTACAGATTGGACGGGATGGAACAAAAAATGTCTCGAGGCAAACCTTTCTTTGAACTTTCAGCTGAACTGTTCCAAAAGCGTGAAGCTTTTAGCTTTGGATATCAGCATCAGCCTTCACATCACGTTGATTCTCTAAATCAGCCAAGTGCAGAAGAGCCTGCATGTTGTTAAATGCAGTGAACAACTAAATGTTGCCCAACTTATAACGTAAGCTGCTATCCAGCCAGCAAGTAGTGGTCACTGAAAGAGGGCTAGTTTTGTCCACGCAAAAGTGACGAACATGAACTGTGCACTATTACCAGCTTTTGTTAGAAAGTGCAAGCCCAACGCTAATCTAGAAATCGCAAAACTATCCAACAAAGTAAAAAAGGATCTGTACTATCAGGTGCTGATGTACAGAGGATATGAAAAAGATAACAACTTCAAAATATCGGGGATGTTTTTTGAAAGACCAAGCGCACTTCTCACACATAAGGGTGAGATGCTTTCAATCAAATACCAAGGCAATAAACCTCTGTACATAATACAACAAGATAAAGGGGTTTTTCAAAGCTTGGTCATCGATTTCTCAAGACTGGCCTGCAGAAAAGGAAAGCATAGCCTTGCTTGATAGTTTGAAAAACCTGCATTACAGAAGATACGTTGCATGCTTATCATTGAGCAGCTCTCCACTATAGTTGATGAAAGGGAAAGATGCGTCTGAGCAGTGTTGCCCGTGTAATGTGCGAAGTTGTGCTTGCTAAAACAAAGGGGACTAATGTCCAATATTCAATCTGAATGCATGACAGCGTATAGAGACAAATACAACTGCCTGATGAATAACCATGTTTAAATAGGACACAGCGGACCGCAAGGCCCTCTTCCAACTGAAGCAGCGGTTGGAGTTTGTTGACTTGATACCACTGGGTTGCGAGAAAGTAAAGGGGGTTGACGAAGATCTTTTGAGGCACACACTCTCTGTAAAAAAAAAAACACCGAACTTCAATTCCCCACCACGCTGCTGAGTACATGGGAGCATTTTCCTCCCTCTCCTCCTTTTCCAGTTTGTCCAAAAAAAAAAGGCGCTTCCTTGTCGAGCAAATGTTCGCTTGAGTGTGAACAAAGCACCTTTGCAGGCTAGAGAGTTTTCTCTACCGGTATCGGTGGCCAACCCTGCTGTGTCACAATAGTGGCTAACGGCGGGCCTATACTAAAAGTCAAAAATGGAGCAGACTGATTGTAGATGCTAGCGGAAGTGTTTTTCAGGGCAGATGTGGCGTTTCTTCTGCTTTGAAAGTCCAGCATCACGGGTGCCTTTTTTACACAGTACCCCAATCATTGCTTCAGAAAAAATGTAGTTCTCCTGTACGTTCCTTCTCCGTTGCTTCGGCAGCGTCACTTGTTCCATAACTAACACTCTGTTTTTTTTTCTTAATGTTTCCCTTAGTTTTCGTCTCAATTCATCAGCACTTCCGTACTCACCCACAGCCTCCTAGACTCATGTTCGCCAATCTGGACGAGGAGAAGAAGGCGCGATTGAGAGAAAGAATTCTTCAAGCCGCTGCCGCGCCTCCCCCAGCCCCTGTACCAGCAAAGTCTAACAGCGACAGTGACGATGAACAAGAAGTGCCACTGCAGCACAACGAGAGCATGAAGCACGCATCGGAGCAACTAACAATTAATGCTAAAAGCACCGAGGTGGAAATTGCCAATATTCGACTCTTCACTCTCGACGAGCTCGACCTTAATCAGCTCACCGAGTGTAAGATTCTCTCTCTGCGCAAAAACCTCATTCATGAGCTCTCTGCTTTTCCGCAGCACTTGGCCGGGCGGCTTACTGAACTAGATCTGTTTGACAACAAGATCAGGAAGGTGCGGGACTTTTTCGACTCAGCAATGGTACCAGACCCCGAAAGTGGATCTCTTTTGAAGCAGTCGGTTCCACAAGCATTCTACTCTCTCACCAAGCTTGATTTGAGTTACAATCAGCTACGCAGAATAACGGGCTTAGGTTCGTTAGGCTCGACACTTAAGGAGCTCTATCTGGTTGAAAACAAAATCAAAGTGATCGAAGGGCTCGACAGCTTCGTTCATCTGGAGCTTCTCGAACTCGGTGGCAACCGCATTCGTGAAATTGGATCTGGGTTGGCTAACCTGCGGTCCTTACAGAGTCTGTGGCTCGGCAAAAACAAGATCCATAGTATTGGTGACTCCCTCCACAGCCTTCGCGAGCTGCAGAAACTTAGCCTTCAGGCAAATCGGTTGACCTCCATTACAGAAGAAGCATTCAAGGAAGGCTGCAACCCACATCTCGTGGAGCTTTATCTGTCAGAAAACGGCATTAGCACCATCGAGAACCTGCCCCTGCACTCCCTTCACCTGCTGGATCTCAGCTTCAATCCCATAGCTACAATCAACGAAACTGTCATAAACCCCATCAATATGCCTGAACTGGAAGAGTTTTGGTTGACTGACGGAAACATCAACGACTGGGGAGAGGTCAAAAAGTTCTGCGGGTTTGCTAATACACTCCGCACCATTTACGTGGAGCGCAACCCTATCGAGCAAGATAAGCGCTATCGGGATAAGGTTTATATGAACCTGCCATTTGTGACCCAGATTGACTCGTGGCCAGTTCTCAACAAAAACAACCTGGAGGCCGATCGCTTGATTCAACGAAGAGCATCGTAGAGGAGTGCACTTTTTTGTTGCTCGTTTGTTTTTGCATCGCCTATTCCTCTGATGGCCAGGGGGACATCTCAACGCATGGCATCTCAGGGTCCAGCACCCCCACTCTGCGTGGGGAGCCCAGGCAGCCCCTTCCCCTGCTACCATCGGAAGCAGCCCAGCGGTGACAGGGCCCAGTGCCTCCAGCGCGGGGGTCAGAGTGACTCATCGCCACTGGTGTCGGCGACGAGGCTGTGGATAGCGTCGCGTCGGTGCGCCCTGCAGCTGTGGCAACGCTTGCGCCACTCATGCGACAAGCAGAGTGTCCGCACGACTCGCACCTATCTCGCCCGGCGCCCTCGCTGCCCACTGCTTGGGAGCCCGAGACACCCCAAGGGAGGCGCCATGTGGGGACCTGCGGGGCGGGGGTGGCTAGAGTGTGTAGCAGGCGTCAGGCAACCGTAGAAGGGGGAGTTTCAGCTCGCGTGTTGTGCGGCAGAAGAATAGGCGCGTTGAAGAAGGTGTACTTGGAAGACTTGCGTTGTTGATCTCATTGAAACAAGTTTATTCTGGTAACTCTTAATACAATGAAGCCCAGTATACAGATAGTCCAGCAACAAAAAAAACACGTGTAGCGGAGAGGTGTACAAATCGCTGTCAGATATTCATACGGTTTGAGGCACATACCTGGGCCACAGGTGATTGTATTAAGGCCCGCGCTGCCTTGGTCTGGTTTGTATCCGTGTAGGCTCAAGCTCTTCTGTGCAATGTCTGTAGCTGATATATCGTATCCTCGGCACAGATGGATTTGTCAACAACATGGGCTACCAAGCAACACCTTGGTACTGCAGCTTCTTGATTTCTCTCACCACTTCTTACTTCTGTTGGCGACGCAGATTCTTTATCACTCACTTAGCCACGCACCACCTATTTCCCTTATTCTGCTCTACTCACTGAAGAATCGCTGTAGCCATGCAACAGGTACACCCAGATATCAAGAAGCTTAACGACCTTCTGAGACCAATTCTGAAGGAGCTTCAGGAGTTGGGCGACAAGAAGGGCAAGCTCATCGAGGCCCGGCGCCAGCTTGGCGGGCAAAAGAATGAGAATGAGCTAGTGCGTGATGAAATGAACAAGCTGGAGCCCGATGCGACAGTTTACAAGCTTATCGGCCCTGCTCTTGTTCCGCAGGACCAGAGCGATGCCAAGACAGTCATCAGCAATCGCCTGGACTACATCAACGGTGAAATCAAGAGGAGTGACAGTAGCATCGCTGAAATTGATCGAAAGGAGGCGGAGCTGCAGAAGAAGGCACAAGAGCTGTACCGCAGGATGCAGGAACGGCAGATGCAGCTTATTGAGCAACAGCAGCAGCAGCAGCACTAGCAGCATTGCTTGGCGATCATAACTGACTCACAAAACGCCTCTTGGTTCATGACGTCATAGATTTCAACCTTCGCCCTTTTCTTGGGTATTAAGCTCTGTAAGGTAAAATCAAGGCAATCAAAGCATCCTTGTGTGTGTGTGTGGATAGGTGTGTCAGCTCTTAGCTTATTGTGCTACTCAGAGCAATAGTAACGATAGGCGAACAAACGAATTTTGTGTCGCTCGTCTTCAGCTGCATCTCGTCAGGATGAATGAGCTGTGCTGAGAGCACCACATTGATTGGGCAGATCCTGGTTTTTTCTTCGAGGAGTACTGTGAATCCACCCCCCCCAATCCAATCCAATCATGCATCTGCAATACACGTCTGCTGTACTACTTCTACCCTTACCAATTTTTCTGCATCTTCCTTGCTGCCAAACTCCTTCTGGCGCCCCCCCCCCCAGATCGAGGATGAACAAAAAGCAAATGTGGGCCAACGCCCACTCGCAGCTGTGGACGTCGCCAGTTGCGCGCTCGGCTGGGTCGAGGACCCAATCAGAGGCATCCAGCATTGCGTCACCAAATAGAGATAGATCGCTTCTAGACGCCGATGTGCGCGACCAACTGCTGGGCAGTGTACATCTCCAAGAATCGAGTCATAATGCCTATCAGCCAAATGATAAAACGCTTGTTCAAGTTTCTGACATCCTTGAGAGCTACGGCGCAATCGCGTGCGATGCCGACATTCCAGCTGTTCTGCTGGAAGTTGTGAAGGAACTGGAGCACGCAAAGCGGGAGAATAACTTCAAAGATCTGCTCCTGCGAGAGTATAGTGATGCTGCGCGGCGCCGCTTCAGTCTCTACGGCGAAGAATCGCCACCGTCCATCGCCCAAGTCTCGGCAAGGTTACGGGAAGGCACATCAGCCCGCCCTGTGGTCACTCCGAGTCCTGCTTGGCTGGAGGAGCCGCTGAACGAACTGCGGCACACTATTCGTGACGTCATGCAAGCCTGCTTTGAGAAGAACTTGGACCTTTCGCCCCCGATGCTGCTGCCGGAGGCAAGAAGGACGAAAGAAAATGTGTCGCAGCTTCTTCATGCCAGCTGTGATGCGCTCTCGCAGCTCGCTAAGGAATACGCTACTGCAAAGACCACTTCTATGAAAAAGATGGAGAGCACCACTGTCGAGACGCAGAGCTTCCGTCAACTCACACCCTCGTCCACGCTCGCTGAGCTGAAGGCCCAACGGGAGCTGACGGAAAGCGCAGCAGAGGAAGGTGGGACTTCTGCCATGGGCAACTCGCACACCGTAGGGAGCACGTTGCAGTCCATCATTGATATAATCCCAGCCTCGCTGCAGATCCACTTTAACTTGCAAGTGCCAGAGGCACCCGTGTTGACGCGATGCAGCAACCTCACCAAGCTGATACGTTTCCTTCTCTCTGAGTACCTATCGATGGAACGCTACATGGAAGTGGTCGAGGCGGAGCGGCAGAGGTTGGCGGAGGTGTTTTGTCTTTCTTCGTCGCCCCAAGCCGACGTCAGCGACGCCAACGGCGACCTACAACTGGATGAAGCCTTGTCCCGCTCACTTCAGTCTCTGCAAAGGACCGTCACCTCCGTCGTATCATTCCCGCACCACATCTCAGAGGAAGAGATTGCGCTGCGTCACTCCTCGACACAGGCCGTGGAAGAACTAGCGCAGCTTCTCGTCGATGCGCGGCGGGGCGGCAGCGTGTCTGGCAGCTGTGTGCCGCACAGCATCGCGACCGTGCGGGTGGAGCCGCCAACGCGAAACCTGCTGGAGATGGTTGAGCTAGTCAAGTCGCGTTTTGCCACCGTTTTGGGCCAGCAGCAACGAAAGGAATTGGCTGGGGCGCAGGGTCGCGTGGGACTCGCCCACATGGAGGAGTCAATGACGAAGCATGGAAAACAAGTTGTACAGCTGCTCCGAGACCTCTGTGTTCCGCAGGAAGACGCCGCGGCAGACAGCGAGGCGTCAGAGCAGCTGCTGAGTGAAGTGATGGGCAACGCTGATCTGGAGCGTAACCTCACCCCTGCAAAGCTGGATCACTTCTTAAGCGATGTGGTGGAGCGGCTGCGCGTGGTGAAGACCAAGTATCAGCGGGCGTTGCAGGGTGCTGCCGCCGGCAAAGCGCGCGCGGAAGCGGCGTCGCAGAAGAGTACGGGGCTGCAGAGGCGACTACAAAAGGTGGCTGCCGCGGTGGAACGTATTGGCAGAGACGGTCTCGGTCTCAGCTTCCCCACCACCACAGCAGCGAGTGGTACAGTGTCTGCCGGCGAAGCGAACGACACAGGAAAAGGATGCGATGAGGCAGAGGGGGGCGGCCGTGGCGACGGCATCAGTGCACTCCGCCGCCTCAATCTGCGGCCCGCCCTGGAGCCTGCGACCGCCGCCAAGGTCTCTTCCGCGACGACCACCAAAGACAGCACGGCGAATGAGGCTAATATACTTGGTGCAGCTGTAACGGAGCATAACGTGTTAGAGGCACTGCAGCTCGTTGCATCCCGCATAGGGGTGAGCGGAGAGGTGCGTGACTGGGCGGCGGCACAAGAAGAGCTGGCGCAGCTGCGCGCTGGCGAGGAGCGATGGAAGGCGGACACTGTGGCGTTCCACGAGGTCATGGCAATGCTAATGCAGCGACTTGCGAAAAACGGTCAAATGGTGAAGCAGACCCTGTTCCTCATGGGCACAGATGAATCAGCTAAAGATGAGCTAGTGGAGGAGGTACTGCGACGCGGCGGCGAGGAACGGATGGATGACCTCTCTGCGGAAGCGACTGAGTACGTGGAGCGCACCCTAGCAGAGCTCTTGCAGAAGTACAACCGATGGGCCCAGCGGTTGCAGCAGACGACTGAGGACCACCTCTACACACAGAGGAAGATTGTGAAATACTTTGCCGCAGTGTGCCGCTTCTTCGCCTCACCGCAGAGCCGCGCAGCAGCAGCAGCAGCCCTGCCAGAGGACACACCAGAAGACAACCTGTACGACATCGACTCGTGCCTCATGCGAGCGGCTGACGTCATCCTCCCCGCCCTCGACGCCGCCATTCAAGCCGCCGCGCAGGACCAACGCCCCACACCCGCCACGGCAACACTCGGGACGCCAGCCACGTTGCCTCCTCTGGCGCCTTCTTTCGGAGACACGGTCACGAGCGGCGCAACATCGCAACAAGAGACGCTGGTCCAACTCGCTCGCGATTCCACTGCCGCGGCGACTGGTGGCGTTCTTCCGTACGACCACCGCATCGCACGACTGTACGAGACGGTGGCACGTCTCTACACTGCCGTCACGTCGCTGCTACAGGTGCACTACCTGAGCATCCCCTCCGCGTCGCGGCGGCGCAGCTCGGGCGAGACGGAGCTGGTATTTGACGGAGATGCCCAGAATGACGGATTTGTCGACATCGACCTCGACCGTCTCATCCGCGTGTCGCAGCAGCGGAGTGCAGCAGCCGGCGCATCCACGGCCGCCGTTCGCAGGGACGGCGACGAACGGGAGCAATTCAGTAGGGAGGAGGGACGCGGAGGCAACTCGACAGAGAAGACACCAGCGCCGTCGCCGACGCGCACTATTGCCGCGAACAACGACGTGATACTCCGCGTCGCCTACCAAAATATGGAAGTAGTGCAGGACACCCTGAAGCGTTTCAGCGCCAACCACAAGATGGCCGCCATTGTGCTTCAGAAGGACGTTGACGCCATGCAGCAGCTGCTGGCGGACATGTTAGAGAAGTACAGCGAGGTGGACATGGAAGGCGCGTTTGGGCAGAGTCGTGACACCCTTCATGAGCTCTACGTGACGCTGCGTGACCGCGGGCAGCGGCAGAAGGGCTGCTATTTTTTCAACCGCGTCGGCGGCGAGGGAAGCTGCACGTGGGTGACAGCGCTGGAACAGCTGGCGGACGGCTTCCGTGGTGTGGTAGACCGGCTGGTGCAGCGCACCACCCTCGCAGTGGAGTACCGCCGTCTGGCAGATGAAGTAGTGGATGTGTGCGTCGCATACATGAACTGGGCAGAGCACCGCACCCTGCCAGCATCTCATGCCCTGTCCCCCGAGTTGCTGGCGCTCTGTGTGCGGAACGATAGCGAGGGAACCACGAAGCCGGATGTCGTGACGGCGAAGAGCGGTCAGATCAGGTGCCTTGGCGACGATGTTGAAGCGTCCACAAAGCCTGCTTCAGGAGGCACGATAAGGATCAATGCCACTGCCACAACGGTCGCCGAAGCAGCAGCCCATCGGCCTCCGAAGCCGAGTCGAACGCCCCCTCTCACCCCACGCGCTTCGAACAGGGAGCAGCAGGAGCGTCAGCAGCAGCAAGCTGGTCAAGAAGAAGGTGCCGCTGCTCCCACTGCGGCAAGCACTGCCAAGGCAAAGGTATATTCCTTCACGAGCGACGGCGCGGTCCTGAAGGTGATGGCGCACATGTTCCAACTCGCCCAGCTGGTTGTTGATTCGTCGCCCGCCACGGACAACAAAACTGGTGATGTGGCCTCCTCCGACACGGATGCCACGGTTCAGCAACTCACGGAAGAGATGCAGCGCCTCCGCAAGGCAGTCGCGATTGCCGAGCACCACGTTGGCAAGTTAACCAACGCCAAGCATGCCGTGGAGCTCGAGCGCGACCAGGCGCAGTCGGAGGCGGCGGTAGCACGTGCGGAGCTGCGCCGTTGGAAACGCCAACAGTGTCAGCAACACGAGCAGCAGCAGGGTGAACAATGCCCTTCCATAGAGAACCGCGCATCGGTGCACTCTCCACCCCGATCACCGGGAGAAGCTGCATCGACGTGTCAGCTGGGCAAGGCTGCCGAGACTGCTGAAGGTGTCGGTACTGTCCTAGACGAAGCCACAGTAAAGAAAGTTATGGAGTACATGCGTGTATTGAGTGAGGAGCTGCAGACGGCGAAGCGACAAGTCAGTGGCAGTAGCGTAAGAGCTCACGAGTTTGTGCGTTCGTCGGGCAAAACATCAGCCTCACTGACGACGAACGACGTGCTGTCAAAGAACTACACCGATGTAGGGCAGGAAGAGGAAGACAGCGAAGGCAACGAGGACGCTCCCTACGGCGCCTCCCACTCCCACCATCATCACCGCACCTACGCGAAGTTGGCGAAACAGCTGCGGCACCATTACAACACCACGGCTACCACGCCGATGGTCGTAATCGACCCCCAGACGTACTCGTACAGCAGCAGTCAGCGGCGGTATGGCTGCGGACGCGATGGCAGCAGCGAGTTATCGAATGTGCAGAGCCGCTACAGCCCTATAAAGTACAGAGGCCCGGCGTACGACGCATGTGACCGTTACTACACGAGGGAGCTGACACAGAGGCCCATCGAAGAAGGCGAGTCCGCGGAGCTACGGTGGTGCTACAGCGGCATCGATGCGCGCTACCCAGCGATACCAACTACACAGGGCCTCCCTGGGTCGGCGTCGGCCCTCACCTCGCAGCATCATCTGCCTCGAGAACCGCCCCTAGACGCAGCTCCACCGTCGGTCCGCAACTTGGACGTCTATCATCTCGGTAGTAGCAGGAATAGTGCGGCTGCAGCCCCTCAACGCCGCTACCCGCGGCGTTTGCTAAGCCGCGACGAACCGCTTCTCTCACGCGGGCCTGCGGCAGCGTCCGCAAATCTCGCTTCTCCGCATGCGCACCATATTCCGCAACGTGTGGCCCCAGTAGCAGCGGCAGCAGCGTCATCTCATCCCCCATCCCTGCTACCCGCCACCCCTGGCACCCGTCAGCGCTCCTCAGTCAACGCCCTCTTCGCCGCACCCATGGCGACACGCGGTCATCCTCACAGGAGCCACTGCGCTAACAACGACAATCGCACGCGCTGTGCTGACATGCATGAAGCCGGAGGCGCCGATGAAGACGAAGAGGTCTTCTACGACGCCGATAAGCCGCGTGCGCAGACCAGGCGCCGGTGGTCGACGCCGTCGTGGACGGCGGCGCAGCCGCATCGTCGGCCTTCCGCAGCGCGAGTGAGTTCAGGTGCTTCACGCTTTGCCTCTTCAGCTTTGCTATCACCTGCCACTGCGGAACTCTCCACCACTCGGGATCGCCTCGGCAGCCCTCACAAACAGAGCGCGCAGGCGTCAAATTTATCTCAGCAGCACTGTCCCGTCGTTCGTGGTGGCTGCGGCCAGCCTTCTGGGGATATGGGTGAAAGCCTTGTAGCCGCGGTGCGGCAGATTGGTGCCGCCACGAAATTCTCGACATCGACACCGACACGTCGAGGTGCACAGGCAGGCAGCGGACCGGACGCCTCGCATGAAATCTCTGCCAGCGTACCGCCAGGCTCAGAAAAGCAACGGATGAGCCGCAACACCAATCTGCGTGCTGCGGCGCTGCGGCGCCTCGCGGAAGTCGTCTCGCAGACGGTGGTGCCATCCACTCGTCGGGGGTGATTCTGACCACCCGCGTGCCAAGGAAGACCCGAGGGAAGGGAAGCGGTGGCGAAGAAGGCTGGCGTGTGTATGCAAATATGTGAGTACCTACCATGGCCTCCGTGGATTGTGATGAGGAGCGGGTGAGTACATCAGGGGGGAAGAGAGGTTGGAGAGTGAGCACTGCTGCTGGCGTTGCGGTCGCTGCTGTCATCCTCCTTAGAGTAGATCAGATAAGAATGGTGGTAGTCCTTTGTGTAAAGGCGTATTGGAGAGTGTGAGTCAGTCGCTTCCTCGCCTCTCTCTCTGTACGTACGTGTGTGCACGTTCTTTGTTTTCTCCTTTCTTTCCCTCATTCATCCTGCTTCCTCCTCAGAGCAATGTTGAAATTACCTCTACCCGCTGCTGAGTCGCCCGTTTCTTCTCCGCTTGCTACGGTTACCTCGCTGCATGTGTCCCATGTGTCTATGGTGATGCTTTATTCGCTGCCTTCCCCACCTCCCTCCCTCCCCCCTTCATCTCTTTCCCTCTCGCACGCTCTCCCCTCGCTACTCGCATCTAAACACGGTATAAATGCACGTATACATGTGCCTATGCGCAAAGTGTGCGTGTGTGTGGGGGGGGGGGGGAGGGTGCGTGTGGTGGGGGGGGGAGGGGGGGGTATCTTTCCGTGAAGGTGTGGTGCCTCTGCATACTTGCCCTGTATCATTCGCTGTTCTTTGGTGTATTGTGGTTGGGGCGTTGGCTTTGCTCTTTGTCGACACCACCACCACCACCCACCACCACCTGTGTGCTCCTCATACCTGCCACCTCCCTCTCTCCATGCGTTTGCACGTTGACGTGGATGGGTACACGTCAACGGAGCGAGAGCGAGGGGTGGAGAAGCAAGATGCGATGTAGATACGCTTGTTTGGCGTATGAATTAGAGCAACGTCTACCTTCCTCCCCCCTCCCAAACTGCATTGCTTCCTTACATAAGTTGCTCCCCCCCCTCTCGGATTGTCGTTGGACTGTGTGGGCACGCGCCTTCCCTTCTGAAGAGACTCGATTTCCGCCTCCCATCCCCAGACAACAGCAGGCACAAAGACCTCACTGGAAGGCTATGAAACCGAGGCGCACAGACACACCAGGTATGCACCTATGCGTGTGTGGGTGTAACGTGGCGAATGAGCGCCCTTTGGCTCGGATGGTGGGGAAGAGTGGGGGCCTGTTACCTTCTGCTACCTCTTCTCCTCTTTCCGCAGCATCCTGCTATTACCGTTGGCCACCACGACCACCACCCTCTGTCCATCTCTGCCCATTTTTCCCGTCACTCCCTTTCTCGCTCACCCCTCCCCACTATACCCCCTCTTTCCCCTCTCTCTCTCTCTCTGTGCGTGTGTGCGCTGTCCTTCATTCGCGAAAGCGGCGCGACGTGGCATCCACGTGGTGTTTTCTATCGAAGGACGCGCATTTTGTATTGGGTGTGTCACATCACTGTGTTCGCGTACACTCGCCTTTTCCTCCCTCTCTGCTGCTGCTGCTGCTGCTGCTGCTGCCGTTGCTTGCTGGGATGCGTTCTACTAAAAACTCAGCGCTCCTCTACCACACAGAGACTCCCACCACCACCACCACCACCTCCTCCGCAGCTGCTCCTCTTTTCCTTCTTGCAGATGCGTCGATCAGCGCTGCGTGGCGCGGCGCGCGGAAACGAGAGTGGCGCAATTTACCGTCGCTACCGTAACGCCGGTCTGTGCGCCGTGCCGTCCCTCACTTCATCCGTGCAAGGTGATGTGAGCACCTCTGTTGTCACTTCGTCATCTCTGTCGTGCTCGCCTCGTCGCTCGGTGTGCTATCCCACCTCCCTACACATGTCGGCACGTCACCGTCTAACCAACGCCAGCATTCTCTCCAACATTAAGAGCATGGCAAATGAAAAGGATGACTTGACGAGTAAGCTGGTGTACCTGCGGCGGCGACAGGAGGACGCCATTGCGTTCGCAGTAAAGGAAAAAGAGATGCTGGCGGAGAAAGCGAAGCGGCAACTGGCCCTGGAGGAGGAGAAGCGCAAGGTGGAGGCGCACATAGAGGCGCTCATCGTCGAGGCGGCACAGATCGGCGGCCCGGCGGCGGCACAGCGGGTGCGAGATGCGATCGCGAAGGACAAGAACCGCTACGTCCGCTCCGTCGACGCCTTTGGCGACAAAACGGTCCGGCTGCAGCACACCTTCGCCGGCCTGGCAGACAACCGCATCATCCACTGGTGGGAGTACGCGTACTGGAACTACATGCGCTACTTCTTTACTCAGGAACTCCTCATCGCCAAGGATCGCTTCGGTAACAAATTCACCGTGACGTGGCAATTCCTAAAGGGGCGTGAGGAGCAGCGCCGCATGTACCGGAAGGACTCCAATAAGAAGCATCAGCCGTACGGCGCGCTCACAACGGATGAACGGCTGTGGGAGCGGTGGATGCGTGGCCACCGCGGCGACCCGCCAAGCGTAGCCGAGGAGGAACATCTCCGCGACTACAAGAAGCAGTTCTTTGGTGCAATGGTGCTGGAGGACGAGGAGGTCGAGGACGCGCTGATGAGGCTGATGGCACACATGAACCGCGCCTCGCAGACCTTCCAAGAGCTGGACGACGACCAAGTGTACGGCGACGCCCATCGCACCGCGAAGCCGCTACGGGAGACGGAGCGCAAGCCCGGCGAAGAGATGGCGGCCCGTCAGAAGCGGCAGGGTGCGACGTGGACCCTCGGATTCGCCCGTGGCGACCTCTTCTACAACGAGGAAGAGACGCAGGTGATGCGGACAGAGATGGGTCACCTCTTCCGTAATATGGAGTGGCAAGCGCTGGAGTACAGGCGGCAGGTGCGCAGGAACAAGCAGCAGCCACCGCACGGCAAGCCGCCGGAGGGGACGACGGACCCGAACACGCCAGATGGGGACCCGATGAATCACTACTGGGAGCGCACTGACTTGGGCATTCCTTACCACGACGCCGTGCCCGACCTCACGACGCCGGAGTTGGAGCGTATGCGCATCGAGTCGGACCAATTAGAGGACGAACGGCTCGCGATCCGGAAAGAATTGGGGCTCACAGACCTCGGCGACATCCGCGAAGGGCGCGAGCCCATCAAACGTGGTCATGCCCCATTTCAGCCGCCGCCAGTGTCTCAGCGGTGGAAGCCAAAGTGCTGGGAGGAGTCGTGGGGCACTGGGAGCGGAATGAAGTACTGAAACCCGTCCTATGCATACATATGGATGGATACACATCTATCGATCTATATTAGATGGGTGGATGTGGCCTGGGTAGGTGTGGTTGTATAGGCATCTCTTATAGCTGCGTGGGTGGATGTGGAGAATGTGGAGAAGGGAGGCGCGAGTGGGCAACTGTGTGTTGATGGCCCGCCCCGCCCGCCCGAAGCTCCCACCATTCCCTTTGCTCCGTCTAGCGCTCTCTCTCTCTCTTCGTTTCTCTCTCTGCACCTCACAAGACATCACTCGAACGAATAAGAACATCGGCATCACCTCCGCCTCGCCGAAGTAGCACTGCATTGCGGCCCACTCACACTTGTACGTGCGTGCGTTTGTTTGACACACGCACACACACACACACTCGCGCGTACATCGTTGACGCCCTTTTAATCCCCACCCCACACCCCTCTGAAGAAACGCAGTGGCTGCCACTCCCCCAGCGTTACGCATCTCCCTCCCCCTCTCTCACCGCACATATGCACCTGCCCACACAGACCTCTATCACCTGGCAGCAACACTCAGCACCTGTCGGCTCGCTCTGTCCTTCCCTTTCTCTCTCTCTCTCTCTTTCGGCATAGCACTCTCTTATCGAGGAGATGAAGCTCGCGGATGCCAGTCAGTGCATTGGGAAGAAATCCCTCTGCTTCCACGCAGAGCTCAACACCTTCGTGGCCTACCCTGGGTTGATTGTGAGCCACATTGGCTACCTCGTCGTCGTCATCCTGCTCTACAAGTTTATGGCGGGGCGCACGGCGTACTTGCTCAAGTACCCCATGATTCTGTACAACATGACGCAGGTGGTGTTGTCGCTGACGATGGCGATCAACCTCGGCCAGTTCCTTGGCTACGGCGTCTTCAACTTGAACGGCCACTTCACGAGCACCATCGAGTACTGGATCTTCATTCACTACCTCACGAAGTTTCTCGACATGTTTGATACGTACTTCATGCTTCTGCGTAAGAAAGAGGAGCAGCTCACCTTCCTGCACATCTACCATCACTTGACGATCGGCTTCATCTGGGGGCTCCTGCTGCAGCACGGCGTCGCGAACGGCACCGCCTTCTTCGGCGCGTGGATCAACTCTGCCGTCCACGCGCTCATGTACTTCCACTATCTGTATACCTCCCTCGGCTACAAGAACCCGCTCAAGAAGTACCTAACGCAGATACAGATGATTCAGTTTGTTCTTTGCATCTTGCATGCGGTGCTGGTCGTCGTGTTGGACTTGCATATCCCGAAGAAGTGGGCGGTGCTGCAGCTGTGCTACCACATGACGCTACTATACCTCTTCATGCAGTTCTACCAGAAGGGCATGCGCAAGCTCAAGCACAAGGCGAAGGCATAGGACACGAGCGGGGACGGTGCGAAGAGTGAAGGGGGGAGAAACAGCACTGCGCACACACGACGAACGGCCGATTACATTAGTGTCGTTGCTCCTTTCGCGTTTGGTGTGGAGTTCACGGTGTATGTCTGCTACGTTGTCCCCCCCCCCTCCCTCCCTCCTCTCCGTCACTACTACCACTCCGAGGTTGACCCCCGCTCCCCTCCTCATGAGCTGTTATGGTTGCCTTTAACTAACGAACTATGGTGTCTCCTCCCCCCATCTCTTGCCGGTGGATGACGGGGGGGGGGAGGGAGTGGGCAGCGCAATCACACCGAGAGCACTGTCGCCCCCCTCACACGTATATACAGACACGTACAACATACTCGCGTATGTGCGCGGCTAGACGACTGTGATGAGCCGTTGCCCTCTGCCACCCCTCTCCTCCTTGCACCATGCCAGTAAC
The DNA here is from genome assembly GCF_000755165.1 of Leishmania panamensis. NCBI lineage: Eukaryota > Euglenozoa > Kinetoplastea > Trypanosomatida > Trypanosomatidae > Leishmania > Leishmania panamensis. The sequence continues at coordinate 425,408 of NC_025884.1, read as the reverse complement.
CAGCGCATGACGTTCGCCACGTGGGCCATCTCCTCTCGCGAGTGGATTGATGGGAACCAGGGGGGAATGGCTCCGCCGGCCCCTTCCATCGCGGCACGACCGCTGGCGGGGGTCTGTGCGGGTACTTGTGAAAAGAAACAAAGCGCAAGGGACCCATCACCCGCGCACACGCCCCCACCGCCACCCACCCCTGCATCCCCACTTCATTTTTTTTCCCGTCCGTCCGGCATAGCTTTGCATGCGCCAACATGTCGCGCTTTGCTGAGTACCTGGTGGGCATAGCATGGGGGTACAGCAAGTATACTATCGAGGCCTTCAACAACATCTCCCGCTCTCTCGTCGAGGACGACGAGTACATCTTAATGTTTCTCATATTCCTCTGCATTCCGGCTGTCCTGATTATGTGGGCCATCGCCCGCTGTATCCGTCGTTCCCACAACCGCGTCCGCTACGCCTCCGAGTATCGCGGTGCGGACAGCAGCGACTACGCCACATCAAGCAGCAACTCATCCAATAATAGTCGCAGTAGTGATGACGATGCGGCACACCAGGGCAACCGCCGCTCAGGGCGCCGACCGACCATAGAGGAAGTAGTGCAAGCGGCGCAGCAGCTGACGGAGCAGGAGACGATGCGCCGTCGTCGTAACCGACGCTTAGCGGCGCGATACGGATGCGGTGGAGACGCGTCAGCTGAGGTTGCTCCCGACGGAGAAATGGAGGGCAAAGAATAAAAGCACACGCACACAGCGCGGGCGGATGTGCGTGTGTGCGTCACACCCCACCCCCACCTACACCGCACCTTCTTCGCACCGTCCATTTTAGCAGCCATGAAGCGCGCACACGCGCACACACGTATGTTAGATAGTGGCACCGCCTTACGAAGAGTACACAGTCACACTTCCGCTCACCTCATTCTCACACCCTCAGTGGTGCAGACGCGCCGAGGCCGCCCACCTCTGATGTCAGACGCACATAGTCCGAGGCCTTCCCTCTCTCACAGTGCTCTCTTTCCCTCCCCACCTGCTCCCATTCTCGGCACCACCACCACCACCACTTCCTCTCCTCCGCCCTCTACCTCTCCGCTACCCCCCCCCTTCCCTCCTTAGCCATCCAACGCAGCTTGTAAAAAGACGTGAGGTGGCTGCATTCATTTTTGTGCGTGCGCTGGTGTGATGTCCCCCCATCCCTTCGCCCGCTCCTACAAGCTCTGCACACGGGTGTTTGTTAGACCTTCTCTCTTTCGCCGGTGGCCCCATCGCCGTTCATCTGCTCGGCCCACGGCGGTCCTCATCACCATCTCACAGCGATCCACCTCACACTGCGCCAATCATACAGAGAGCTCCTGTACTTGCACAGATACACAGACTCTCCTGTCCTGCGCGCTCCACCATCGCTGCTCTACACCCCCGATTCACCCAACCCTTCACTTGGACACTGCTGGAGAGTCGCTCTCCCAGTCGACTTCCTCTTTTGGTTTCCCTTTCTCCCCTCCTCCTCCTCCTCACTGTATCGACGTCGCGGCAAAGACGGCGGCGGCACCATCCGGATCATGTCTGTCTCACTCGAACGACGACAAATCTATGAGCTGGGGGAGGTGCACCCGCGCAGCTATGGCCTCAAGGCAACGGAAATCTCCTCTACGATGAAGCTGGACCTCAGCCACAATCATCTCCGTACCCTTCAGCGACCCTTCGCGCGTTCCAGCCTAGGTGGCGTTCGTGTTGCTGCGGATGCCGGTGCAGCGGTGTCTTCGCCGTCAACAGCAACATCAGTCAGTGCGTCGCCCATGTCACTTGGGGAGGAAAGCAGCGCCCTACGCCCCTTTACCTCCCTCGCGCACCTCCTTGTCAACCACAATCAGTTACGCAGCTTGGTGGGACTGTGTGGCGTAGCGGACACGTTGACCGTTCTTATCGCCACGCACAACGCTCTCACATCGCTGGATGGCATGCAGGCATGCAGGCGATTGATGTATGTGGACCTTTCCTACAACTCCATTGAGTCGCTGCAGGGACTGCCGCTGATACTTGCGGCACCGTCTCAGAGAGATGCCTCTCCGAGTAGCGTGAACGCACATGATGTTCAGCATAGAGTGGTCTCGGTGGAGAGCATGCCCGCGCTCTCGCACAGGGGGACATCCGCCGTGGAAGGCGCTGCCGCAGCTGCACAGCTGTTCGCTGATGTTGCCGCGCTGAATGACGACGAAGAGATCACCCTCGAGCGCGTTGACAGTAGCGACAACGAAGGCCATGCACCCATCTCCGTCAGCTTCCTGACCTCACTCGAGGCAGAAACACATCGGCACTCCAACGTGCCTAGCAGTGCTGGACATCCACACCATCACTATCATACCCGCCACTCACATCAGCAGCAGCCACCCTTGAGCTGGTCTCCGGGCGGCATCGGCAGCAACAGGCCCGGTGTCGTGCTTATCCTCTCGCACAACCGCTTGCGTGGGCGTGCCCTCCCGGACATACTGTGGGTGGAGTTGGCAGGCGCTGAAATGGGAACTACATTCGGCGCCACGCCCTTGTCAGCGCACGTTCTCCTGCGCCCGTGGTGTACGGCTCTGACGCACCTGGACCTATCGCATAACTACATCGAAGACGTTCGCTACGTGCGCCGACTCTTCACCCCAATACGCTGGCCTTCTTCCGCTGCCTCCGCCACGTGTGCCCCAGCACTGACTCGTCTGCGTCGTCTCGACATCAGCGGCAACCCGCTATTGGTAAACGGGTCGCTGGCGGAGGAGCTCACGAGGTCAGTGCAGTCGCCCCCGCCCGCCACCACAGCGTCGCCGTGGGCGTTGCTCGTGTCATCGCCCGCCAACGCACGGCGGCCGACGATCGCACCGGCAAATGACCGCCAGAACAACGCGGAGAGAGCGCCGCAGGCGTCGGTAGAGGCGATCGTCGCGGACGGTTACAAGTCTGTACTGCCGCCTGTGCACTTTCGTCTGAACTACGCCTCCCGCACACTGGATGCTGCACTGCAGGCCCCGTCGCCGTCGGCGAGCGCAGTGGCTTTTCCGAGCCTGGCCGCTGCGCAAGGTGCGATGGATGCACTGCTCACCTCCCTCGCCGAGCGCTGGCAGTGCGCTGCGCCATCGTCGTCGGCGCCGGCTACCGAAACGATGTTCTCTCTCTTCTCCCCCTCGGACACTTGTACTGTGGAGAAGGCGTCGCAGCCGTGCGCCGTTCACTTGCGCGGCGGCGAGCTCACGGTGTTTGCCGCTGCGCTCCAACAGCGTGGTGCTCGCCTGGGCGAGATGCTGGAGGTGCCGGCACCAGCCCTTTGTGCGAAGCGCGCTGCCGAGTCCTCAACACCACACAGGGCATGCAGCGCCCGCAGCCCACCTTCCTCTGGCCACGCACGCAACGGTGGTGCCGCGCACACGGATACTGCGATGGCCGCCGGGGCAGATGCCTCCCACGCTATTTTTCTCACGCCGCCGCCTCGATGGAGCCGCGGGACTTCCGTCAATGTAGACACCAGCGTCCTGAGCGGCAGGGGTGGTGCATCGCTGACAGCAGCACAGCGGCCAACAGCATTGACGACTCTGAACTTCGCGCCACCTACGTCACGGAGAGCGGCACTTGTGGAGGCAGCACAGGACGAAGAGAACATGCCAGATGACGCTGTGAGCACCATCACCACCAACAGCAGCAGCCATGTGGAGACGTCGACGGTGGGATACCGGCTTTACCAGGGTCGCGGGCATCAGCGGCAGCCGGGGCCTGTCGCCGTCAAGAGTGCCGAGCGCAGTGGAAATGCGGTAGCGTATCGTGACGCCACCATCGACAGCGGCGCTGCAGCAGTATCATGCACTTCAATGTTGTCATGCTCTGCAGATGCGGTGGCGCTGCAGCTCCTGCGCGCGGAGGTTGTCGAGCTGCGACGTCGCTATCGTGAACTTCAGCGCCAAACTCGGGACCAGACATGCGTGCTGCAGCGCCAGGAGGCGACGATACGAGAGCTGAAGGTGAGGGCAGCAGTGACGCAGCGGGAGCATCAGGAGTCGAAAGCTGGACTGAGCAAGGCGCACCTCGAGATCAGGCGGCTGCGCGAGCAGGTGCAGGCGCTGAGAACGTCAGCCACGCAGACGGCGCCGCCTCCATCGACTTCTGTGTCGCTGCAGCTGCCGCTCTCTGACTGTGCATGAGCCGCTCGCGGTGCGCCCGTGCTACTGAGTGAATGAGGGAGTAGATAAGGCCATAATGTATACTGGGGGGGAGGAGGGGAGGGGAAGCACGGAGGCTACTGATTGCTACCCCCTCTCCCCTCTTCATATCTCCAACTGGTGATGTTTTTTGGGCGCGGTATTCATCTCTCTCTCTCTCTGTACACTCCATCCAGGGCCCAAAAGTCAAGTGCAGTTGCAGCCCCACCACCACCACGCAGACAGAGGTGCACCCTCACATCCGGTATGGCGTACCGGTATGTGTGGCCTATGGGGGTTTTGGGGGGACGGGCCACAGAATGGTCTCCTCGCTTCAGAAAGCAACCTCTAAGGGGGTGGGGACTATAATGATGCGCATGGGCATCAGGGCTTGTCTAGGGAGTCGGGAGGGAGGGACGGAGGGAGGCGGCAGAGCCGCCCTTTGCCTCTCCTCCGATCCCCTCTCGACTGCATTAGCGCATATACATGCACGCTCGCCGGATCTCTCTCTCTCTCTGCTTTCCACTTCTGTCTGGCTTTTCCTCCCCACCGTCACCACAACCCCACTGGTCATGTGCACTCACTCTTCTCCCAACATGGACATCCGCAGCATCTCTCTCGCTCTCTCCTCTCCCTTCACTGCCTGCGTATAACGCACAGATTGGCGACTGCTCGCTGACATCGTCGCCCTTCTGCCCCCCCCCTTCCCCCTCTCGTCGTTTTAGGTCGCGAAGATCGACAAGGAACACAAACGCGCACGTCTGTGTTCGAAGAAAATGGGCCGCACTATGATGAACTACAACGTGCACGAGGGCCACCTTGAGGCCATGGTGCACGGCTACCGCGACGCCCTTCTCCGTGCCGATGAGTACAACCACCTCTGCCAGTGCGATAACCTCAGCGACATGAAGAGTCAGCTGCAGATCACCGACTACGGAAGCTTTTTGCAGCAGGAAGGCACGCTGACCTCGCGGGTCATAGTCGATCGCGCGCAGGAAGTGCTCTTGAGGCAGTTCAGGGAGCTCCGCTCCTGGGCCGAACCGCCGCTGTGTCAGTTTCTCGATTTTATTAGCTGCGAGTACATGCTGTCAAACGTGCTGAAGCTTATCGTGGCGAAGCGCAGTGGCCGTACCAACTTCGAGCTGCTCACCAAGTGCCACCCCCTCGGCGTCTTCCCGGAGATGCCGACGCTAATCGCCGCCTCGGACGTGCAGGAGATGTTCGAGGTGGTGCTCATCGACAGCCCTGTGGGGCGTTTTTTTAGCGCCGACGGCGGCTTCGAGCGCGACTTGGATGAGCTCTCGGTGGAGTACATCCGCGGCATCCTCATGAAGAACTACTACGAGCAGTTCTACGACTTCTGCTACAACCTTGGCGGGGAGACGCGCGAGGTGATGTGCCCCCTGTTGGACGCCGAGGCAGATCGCATGGTTCTCACCTTCACGCTGAACACGCTGGGCATGAGAGAGATCACGCCGGTGGACCGTCGCAAGGTGTTCCCGAACATCGGCTCCCTCGTCGACATCCACGACGACATTGCGGAGAGCGAGAACGAGGAGCAGTTGCGCGACCGCCTGCGTCGCTTCACGAAGTACTTCGAGCTGCTCGACGAGAGCAGCCGTGCAATGGGCTCGGCGTCTAAAAAGTCGCTGGAGCGGCGCTTTGTTGAGCAGTTGGTCGTCATGTACAACGACGCCATGACGCGGCAGTTTCAGTACGGCGTCTTCTACGCCTACGTGAAGCTGAAGGAGCTGGAGATCAATAACCTTCAGTGGATCGCCGACTGTGTCGTTCAGCAGATGCGAAACCGCCTGCACGAGTATGTGAGCACCGTGCCGTACGCTCAGTAGAGGAAGAAGCTGCAGAGCCAACCTATCCACACCTCTGTGGCTGTGTGGGTGTGGATGTCCCGGTGTGCTCCCAGAGAACTCAACGGACTTGTCTCCCCCATACCCCGTGCACGAGTACGTCTGTCCATCTCTGCGCTTGGACCAGTGCCATCACGCGTGAACATCACCTCTTTGTGGGCGGGGCTGGCTGCCCTATCGAAGCTTCGCTCTTTTTCTCGGTTCGCCCTCGCTCTTCTCCCTCTTCTGTGGAGATGGCGGTGAGGGGCAACAGTGTTTTCGGGCGAATTGCCGTTGTTGAGTTTGATGGTCGTGCTGGTGCTTTCCTTCTTTGTCCGTTGTTGCCGCACGGTCACTCTTCGGGTCTGTCTCAGCGAGGACTGCGCCAGCGTGCGCGGCTCTCTGTTGTGTGAGTGTGTCTGTGAGCGACGTCGATCTCTCTGTCTCCCGCAACGGAAAAAAGGCGCCAATGCCGAAGCGCACACGCCTTCCTCCTCCTCCTCCTCCTCCTCCTCCCCCCCCCCCCTCTGTCGCCCTCGTGAGCTTGTGCAATGTGCGCCCTCTGCGTCCAGTCGCTGCTACCGGCACGTGAAGCCGAAGCGCCGCAACGCGCGGGAGAAGGAAAGGCCGTGGTGGTGGAAAGAGCAGTTTGGTCGATATGAAGTCCTACCGTATAGGCCAGTCTCCTCATCCCACCCCTGCCTTGCCTGTTTTCCCTGTCCTCTAGCCCTTCTCAGAGAAGCAACTCGGCTCACGCACCCACGCCTTGAGCTCCCCATCCTCCTTTATCTCCTCCATACACATGAAAACGACAAAGCAGCAGCAGCGACCCCCGCTCATAGCCATTCCCCCCCCCCACCCCACCCCCTCTCCCTCACTTAGCTTAGTCATCACCTTTGCGCATACAACTGTAGTCGCAGACGCGCCTATGAAGTCGTTCTTCTCCAAGATCAAGTCGAAGCTGAAGACGAAGCGGAAGCCGCTGGCGCCGTGCGATTGCTCCGACTTCATAGAGGCCGCACCAGCAGACCCGTCCCTGACGCACCTGCGCAGCGTCGTCGTGGCCCGCCACTTCCACGGCGCCCCGCCGCCGGCCTCCGACGTGGAGAAGGCGCGGCGCGACTTCGTCGTTCGCAGCACTATGTTCGATCTGCGGTACCGGTGCGGTGCCGGTGGACGGTGCACATGCGCTGGCGCGCCGGCGTGTCGCTTTCCACAGTGTTTCGCGATGCGACCAGTGACGAAGGGCGCTGAGGTGCTGGCGGAACGTCAGGTGTACGAGGTCGAGGACGCCCCGACGCCCGAGATACGCGCCTTGGTGGCCCTGGCTTCCGAGGAGAAGCTTGACGAGGTAGTGAAGGGCATCCAGCGCACCGTCGACGCGCAGCTGAAGGATGCCGCTCGTGGGCGTGGCCTCGAGGCACGCTTCATCATCGACGGCTCCGACGGTCATGAGTTCACCCCAGCCACGCCGAAGACCGGCACCGACAGCGTCCACGCAGGCGCCAACCCGCTCCGCGAGGACGAAGATCTGCGGGAGGAAATCACCTCCCTGTACCTCTGGCGCGCTGCCCTGCTGGTCAACCTGCGCCGCGACGAGCAGGCTGTGTCCTCGCTTCTCAACCTCGCCTTCGCGGTGGAGCAGAAGGACCGCACGCGGCTCTACGGCGCCGCCGCTGCGTGGGCGGTGCTGAACGACATGGAGGTCATCTACTACCGAAGCCTTATTAAGACCTGCAAGCCCTTCGATCAGGCGGCGCACTTCGCGACGGAGCGGCCGCTGCTGCTGACGCGCGTGTTCGAGGCGACCAGGGGCGACGATTACCACACGGACTACTGCACACACGTCGTCTTCTCCAAGGAGGTGACGGCGACAGTAACACGCGCGCAGACAGCGCAGATGCACGGCGACTTCACCGAGGACCCCATGCGCAGCCTATGCCTGCCTCTCACAATGCCGTACTACCGCTTTCGCGTGGGCGATGAGTTCTGGAAGCGCTTCTACGCGCTGCTCTGCATGCCACCGGTGCCGCCGCCGACTCCGGAGGAAGCAAAAGCGCAGACAATTGACCCAGCCGCGGAGCTCGGCCTGACGCCAAACTACATACTCGACGCCGTGGGCCGCAGCATGATGCTGCACCACCTCGTCACGTTCGCTGACGTGCGCGACAAGGAGATCGACACCGGCGCAGTCGCGGATCGCGTGAAGGCGATGAAGCTGCTCGACCTGCAGCCGCACCCGTCGGACTACGCCCCGGTGCTAACCATCAGCGAGATGCGCGTCGCTGTGGCCCGGATGAAGGAGCTGCTCGTCGTTGTCCGCTCCTTCGAAGCCGCGGGGCCGGAAAAGCTGGCCGGCGCGGCGGCGGCGCGGCGTGTGCAGGGCGGCGGCGGGGCGGCGAACCCCCGCGCGGCGCCGCCACCCGCCTAGGCGCCAGGGCAGGGGCCGCCGCCTGCCCTTGGGCTATGTAGGAGGGGGCCTGCGCGCGCGGCGAAAACCGGGCATGAGCAAAAAGGCCGCCCTGGGGGCGCCCCCAGGAAAAGCGCCCCGCCCCTTGCGCGCCCACCGAAACCACCGCGCCCCCGGCCCGCGGCGATGGCCGGCCGCAACAGGAAAAGGCACGAAAGCCACAGGGCAGAGACACCAACAACGCGCGCGGGTTAAGTTTATGCGTTTCGCGCACCGCTATGTGTACGTGAAGGTGTATGTAAGGAGATCTGCGGAGGGGAAGGCAATTGAATGGAGAACGAGTCGTCGAGATTGAGTAACCATGGTGACGCAGAAAGACCGATAAGTTGCTTCCCTCGACGTGTGTGTGAAGGGGCGTGCTGGACGCCGCGAGATGCACGCGTACGCGGAGGAGGCAGTGCAGTCGTCGAACAGAAAAAGCCCCCAGGGAGTAAAGTACACACCCACACGCATGCACTCCTCACAGTACAGCACTGCAAAGGGGTCATTTGACCCTGTGCGGGTGGGTAGGCATGTTGTCTTGTGATGCGGTACTGCCCACACACGTATGCATACGGGCTCACACAATGATGGAGGAGGAAAGGCTCAGCAGTACGAAGGAAATGGAAATAGAGCAGCGTGAGTAATCGCCATCGCCGAGTGAAGTGGATGGCACTCAAACAGCCGTCAGCAACCTCCCTCCCTCCCTCCCTCTTGGAGTCCACGGCCGGCCTCACCGCCTTTCTCAGTGCCAGTATCCCTGGCGCGGTGATCGGCCGCACTGCGCCGTGGCCAGCGAGAAGCAGTACACTGTGTGTGGTGAGCAGAGACACAGCTGTCGCCATAGCACGGTAAGCTCACCCTTGCGCTGCCCACTCCATACAGCACAGCTTAGTGCCAGGTGAGCCATCAAGACAAAGCCGAAGCGTACCGGATTTGGTGACGTGTCGAGGCCGCAGGTAACCCCACCGCAAATGGGGCTGCACGCTTGCGCATAACGAAGAGGGTGGACCTGCACGGGCACCGCCGGACGGTCAGTGCCAAGGTGCGCGTTACCCGCCGGCTGCCCCTTGCACCCAGGACGCGTGCCGCACAGCACGCCAAGTACGCCGCCCAGTCAGGGCGCTTAGTACGTGCTGCACGCCTTCAGGCATTCTTGAAAGCCCCCGAGACGGCCTCCTCACACAATCGCGGCAGGTCTCGAGGGCCATCAGCAAAAGCAGCGGCGTCGCGCCAACCAGGGAGGATGTCTTACTCACCCTCGGCCGCCGCGTCCGAACCTCGAGCGAGACGCTGCGCGACGAAGCAATACACGCGACATCCCCAGCACGTTGAAGCTCGAGGGTGGTCAAACTGACTGGCCCAAACAGCCAACGCCAACGCCGCTATAGCGCAGTACGTCACGTCGCTGTGCACCTCGCTGCCGTGCGAGGACGCTGGCAAGGCCGCCCACCTCAGGACACCAGCATTGCCATATGAAGCGAACGCCATGCCGCACGACATCGCGCACGACGGCCACTCTGGAGAGGGGCTGCGCCGGGCACAAGGACTGTAGTACTATGACGGCAGAGTATTTGAAGCCCACGACTACGTCAACTTGGGGAGCGGCACAGACACCGCCATCCACCTCGCGCTGGCAATGTTGAACAGTACGCAGCACCTGCACACCCGAAGCACGGGCAGGGCACACTGTGTGTGTGGGGGGGGGGGGTGCATAGCTCCCTCGGAGGGTGCGGAGCAGGCGTCGACCGGGACAGCGCTGAAGGCCTCCGTGCTGGCGTCATAGAAGACGTGCACCTCCGCTGTTATGCGTGTCGGCACCGCGAGCCGGTTGGGCTGGCGTGATTGCTAGCCCCATTGCCCTCCGCGTGTGTGCCGGTAGCCATGATGCATACCACAGGTCGTAGCCGGTGACGGCTAGGTAGATGAGGAGTAGGCGCTGCCCGTGGAACTCCTCTGCGGGCCACAGCAGCCCATCGGCGATCGCCTCCAAATCGCGCACGTGTGCAAGGTGACGACTGCCGATGCCCGCGAGCGTTTCATGGGTCCGATGCACTTCATAATCGCCGCCGAGTGCCACACACTCCGCGTCCCTTGTGCGCACCATGGCGCTGGTTACTGCTGATGTGATGTGAGTCCTCAAGCACAGTAGTTCGCCAGACACATACACCACACATCGTCCATCCGCGCACTCAGCAGTGCTGAACAAAGACGCTGTGTGTTTTGCTTGGCAGTGACTGTGTGACCATCGATTGAGGCTACCGGCCAGATGCCGTGCAGCACTCACATCAACACCAGACGTAATGAATGCTATGGGAATGAGGCGAAAAGACGCGCGCACGTATGCAGCTGAGTTCAGCGCTGTCGTCGAGCGACAAGCGAGACTCTGTGTGTGTGTGGGTGTGAGTGGGTGTGGGTGAGTGTTAAGAGGGCACACAAGAGAGAAAGACAGGCGGGCAAAAAAGCCAAGTGACGGGGGAAGGGGGGCGACTACGCACGGTGCCACATTTCCCTGATCGATTTCAGTGTGTCATTCTACTCACGCAAACGAGCAGGCGACGGTACACATCTACTTTCCTCTCGCGCCTTGGCAGCGCGCCTGTTGTCTCTCCAGCCTGCACGTCGCCCTCTCCTCGACAAGGGGAAAGGAAGAGAGAGGTGGCTGTGATTGAGCGCCAGCAGTCACGGTGTGGAGTGGTGGCTGATGGGCAGTTTAGTGGTTTGTCTATCAACAAGGCTACAAAGGAGAAAATTACTTTCACCGCTATCAAGGTACATTGTTGAGTCAGAGGGGGGAAGGCATCCCTGTTGTGTGCGTGTGCGTGTATATATTAGGCGTGCTTGTGTATCTCTACGGAAAGGCTTGTCAACACATCATTCAGGAAGTACACAGTTTGAGCCCGTGTGGTGCGCCCTCTCGAACACACGCTCACACAGAGAGAGAACACATACATACATACATCAGTCCTTCAGCCATGGGAACAATGACAGGAGAGGGAACACAACGGGAGAGAGAAGACAGAGAGAAAACAAAATGGGAGACACACAGAGACCGAGAGAGAGAGAGAGAAGGGGGATACAGGAAGTGATGAAGAGAAGCTGATCAAGACTTGTGTGTGCTGGGATGTGTGGGGCGTAGGCTTGTGGGTGCGTAAGGGCGCGAAAGCACCATAAAGGCGTAGAAGAGGAAAGGAGGGGGGTGATGGAGCAAAAATGCCGAGAAAAGAGAAGGAACCGAAGAGAGAGTCGCGACAGAGGGTGGGGAGGAGGAGGCGCGGTTCCAGCGAGTGCGGGGAAGGGTGGGAAAGAGGAAAGGGCGTGTGTGTGCATGTGTCGTAATATATAAATAAATAAATATATATATATATATATATATATATATGGATAAACGAGAGCCAAAGTACTCACACAGAGAGAGAGAGAAGACATAAGCATCAAACGCAGCGACGTACGCGGGCATGCGTACCAGCCAACAACAACAACAACAGACAGCGCCTACACACCACACACAGTCACCGCCGCAATCCCCCCCCTCCGCTTTCTATTACTCCTATTAGCTCAGCAGCTCCAAGATCTGCTGTACCTGGTACTCCTGCAGTCCTTCAACTTCGTCCCCTTCCGTCTCCACAATGACCGGGACGCAGCCGCCGTAGAGGTCCATGTCGTCTCCGCGCAGGTGGTTACTACTGTGGGCATTGCTGTAGTGGTGGTCAGCGCCGTCTCCCGGTTGCGAGGCGACAGCAGCGAATACCTCGTGGTAGGGAAAGCCACAAGGGAAGTGCACGGCGTCCATGGGCTGCAAGGCGGCAACGACGGAGGTACCGCCGTCGTCCCCGTTGTTGTCGTCGTCCCCTGTCGACGAAGCGGCGGCGGGTACTGAGCTTCCGTGCGACGCCTCATTCGACGTGGTCATCGGGTAAGGCGTGGCTGTGGTGAAGATGGTCGGGTGAATGAAGGGCGATGCAGACAGCTGCTGCTGCTGAGCTTCCTCCTCTTCTTTGTGGAGTTGCCGCACCGCTTCGGCCACCTCTTCCGCTGTGATCACATCGCTATAGGTCTCGACGGCATGATGCGGCTGGAGGGCACCAAAGAGGCACGGCTGCGTGCGGGTGGCGTCGAGGGGCTGCTGATCATGAATGGGGTTTCGAGCCTGACTGGTGCGTGTATTGCGAAGCTGATTGAGGTCGGTGTCGTCGAAGCTGTGCACGTGGTCATCCCGTAAGAAGTCGAACGCGTTCGGTGTGTGCACCTCATTGCGGAAGAACTCCACCATCGCTTTGGCGCTGCTGCTCTCCACAAACTCCACAAAGCCGAAGCACAGCTGGTCAAACTTAAGGTTGTGCGCCGCCAGCGCCTCCGCTGAGCCCATGCGCGTTGTCTCCTTGTCGTCGTGGCAAAGCCGAACTTTTCGGAAGTCGCCAAAGTGAAGTAGTAGACGCCGCACCTGGCCGGCGCTGAGGCACGAGGGCAGCTTCGTGATGTACACCGTCCGCTCCGTCATCGTAGCGTCTGAGCGCTCAGCAGAAGCGGCGGCGCCACCACCGCTGCCGCCGGAAGCAGCTGTGACAACCGGTGCAGAGCGGGTCGGCGTTGCAGGTAGAATGGAAGTGGTAGAAACGGTTGGGATGGGCGGCATGCCGGGTTGCGGCGCTCCCGACAGCAACCGCGAGCCCCAGTTGAAGCGCATGCTCGGGTGCTGCGGCGTGAGGCCCAGCGAGCGCAGCGCGCTGCTGACCGCTGTGCCGGCGGAGTTGCTGTCCGCCGATAGCATGGAGGCGCCCTGGGTGTAGTTGCTGGCCGGAGTGGCCAGCATCACCTGCGGTGGCACAGCGCAGCTCGGCCCCGCAACCGGCGTCCCCTGCTTCGCCTTCCAGTCGCTGGTAGTGTTGTAGGACTTCGAGACAACGCGGCGCGGCGTCGGCCGAGCACTCGGGGTCACGAGCTGCGACTTCTTCGCACTCGCATTGACGCTGTTGCTACCGTGGCCCTTTGGCAAGTTCGCGTTGCTGACTGCCTCCATGGGCGCCTCCTGCGCGCCGAGGCGCGGTGTGCAGGCACCGCTCTGGTGCTCCTCCCCTGCTGCAGCTGCGACAGCACTGAGCGTGCTCACCACCGGAGTGCCGCTCTTCGTGGGCACGCCGCGGAACTCGCACACAAAGCGCTCGTACTCGTCGCGCGCAGCGTCCTGCGCGTAGCCTCGGGGGTCAAGCGAGCGCCAGACGCTGACCATCTCATGTAGCGCATCCATCAGCGTGATCCATGGACGGTGCTGCTGTTCCTCAACGAGGCTCGACGGCACATCCGGCTCTCGGCACAGAAACTCTTTCGCCTCCCGCAGCTCCTTCTCGCAGTTGCGGAAGAGCGTCGTGGCAAAGCACAACGGCGTCTTGGGCAGGTACGTGTACTGGTAGAGGTAGGCGCACTGCACCGCTGCGACGATGCGGGTCTGGCGGGCCGCCTCCGTGTCAGCCACCAGCATCATGAGTGTACGGCCAATCTGCTGGAGAAAAAGAATACCCTTTCGAGCGCTCAGCGAGGCGTCGGCCGGCGTTGCCGGGGTGGTGCGCACGCGAATGCCCAGTGTGCTGTGCAGCGTGCGGAGAGCGCCAGAGAGCGGACTCGCGAGGATCGTAGAGTGGTCTCGCATAGAGAACAGCACGTCCCGCAGCACCGCCGCGAGCTTCTTCGCCTCCGCCTCGCCGCTCTCCGCACACAAAACGAGCGCCGCCATGTCCGCGGCGAGTTGGCTGTCATTGAGCGATTTGGACCGCAGCTGCTTCTCGACAGACTCAAGCAGGACGGCTGCTGAAGAGACGCCGGAGGTTGGGCTGGGCGACGACGTTGACCCACGAGGCGTAGACGCCGTCGCGGTGTAGCCGCTGCTTGTGGTACTGCTGCCATTGCCGTGCGCGGCAAAATGGGCGAAGGCAGGGCTCGTCGTCCGCTCGAGGAAGCGGGCCACAACAGGCCGCCGCTGCCCGTGAGGCACAAAATCGTTCATCTTTTCCGCCGCCTCCATCGCCATCCCTTTGGAGCCGAAGATGGCGACGCCACTGCAGCGCAGTTTGCCGTCCACCGAAGCGGGCCGCGGCAGCAACTCCGAGTTCAGGGCCCCCATCGGGTAGAACATCTTGAAGAGCGCCTTGGAGGTGGTGCCGTAGGCAAGATTATGCACGCCGACGAGGTATACCGGCTCGCCTGCGTACTTCTGCAGAAAGTGCTGGTCAATGGAGTCGTAGACAGCGGTGGCGTTGGCACCGTTGCCCAGCACCGGCGTCGCAGCACCGGTGGGCATGATGAGCTCGAGCCCGGCGGAGAGTGACGGCGCCGCCACGACGCTCGCAGGGAAGACGTCGTGCGGGTTTGACGCATCCCTGTGGCGCGACTGTAGCGGCGTTGGGCGGCCGCTGGGCCTCGGGCTTATCGCCTTTGCAGAGGGCACCGCGTCACCTCGATGCGACTCCCCGCTCGGAGAGTGCGGGGGCAGCGGAGAGCCGGACAGCGGCGTTGCCTCTTGATCGGGGCCGCAGTAGCGCACCACGAGCGGCTGATGCTGGCCATGTGGCACAAAGTCGTGCACCTTCTCCACGCCGACCATGGCAAAGTCCTTACGAGTGAAGAAGACGACGCCAGCGCGCTGGCGTACCGCGAGAAACGCCTTGGAAAGTGTCTCCGGCATCGCGCGCGGCTCCAGAACCTCGGCCGCGGACGCCCCTGTGGGGAAGAAGATCCGACTCAGCTGCTTGTCGGTGGTGCGCGGGTGCAGGTGAAAGACAGAAATCATATGAAGCTTCTCATCCTTGCACTTGCGATCGTAGAGTTTGTGCACGTAGGCCTCCGTCTGTTCCACTAGATCCCGGTTGTCCATCGCATCGCCGGCCGCGGGGACGGGGGCAGGGGAAGGCGAGCTGCTTGCGTGCGAGGTGCCGTCGTTGCCAGCCGTTGGGCAAGCCAAGAAGTTCATTGTCGTCGGAAACCACAGCTGCTGTGGTGGTGCAGGTGCGACTGCGGAAGGCATGGTAAAGAGCGTCCCGGCAAAGGCCGGGGTAACGCGGAACTCCTGCGCGTCCGGGTTAAGCGCCATGGTGGTGCCCGACTTGGCAGGTGTGGTGGGCTTTGTGAAGGTCGTGTCGTTGCTGGAGGTCACCACAAACGATGGCAGAGGCGTTGCTGTCGTGGTTGCCCCAGCTGCGCTGCTGCACGGGATGTCGTGCGATGACTCTTGTGCCTTGCTGTACATTGAATGTAGAGAGTGCTGGTTGCAGTAGCGGCTCTGTTGATGGAGGGCGGGAGTTTGGCCGGCCGGTTGCGATGCACTGGGGCGTAGTTAGCTCAAGGGCACCCAAAGATGGACGCAGGCACACGGAAAGGGAGGCACAAGGATATGACAAGGGCCCACGTGAGCGCTCTTTGGGTGTGAGCGAGGGAGGGGGGAAGAGGCACACGCACACGCACACGCACGGCGAAACAGGAGACAAAAGAAAGGAGGCGAAAGGGAGGTAAATACTCGGAGAAAAAAGGCGTGTGTGCACGTGTATGATTGGCGTATGTGCGGAGGAGGGAGGGAGAGGGAGGGGGGTAGTGTGGTGTAGATGTGGGGGGGGGGGGGTAACTGTGCGTGTGTAAATGCGTGCTGAGTGGGTGGCAGGAGACGAAAGGAAGGAGCACGAAGAGCGCGCGTGCAGGGACAACAACAACAATACTACTACTACTACAGGAGACAGCACAGATCAACTCGACTGAGGAAAAATAAAAGGAGAGGGGCCTACACAAACACACGTATGCGGTTGTGTGCCTCTCT
Organism: Leishmania panamensis; assembly: GCF_000755165.1. NCBI lineage: Eukaryota > Euglenozoa > Kinetoplastea > Trypanosomatida > Trypanosomatidae > Leishmania > Leishmania panamensis. Next base: position 409,152 of record NC_025884.1, on the reverse strand, counting down.
CTCTCTCTCTGCGTGTGTGTGTGGGAGGGGGAGGGAGGGGTGTGTGGGGGTGTGCTTGAGAGAGAGAGAGAGAAAGGTGTGCGTCTAAGCAAGAGAGGGAAGAAAGAGGGAGGGAGACGTAAACACACACGCACACACACGAGCTCACACACGGAGAGAGACACGGAGAAGGAAAGGGAGAGGGGAGTAACAAACAAACCCATATAAGAAAGTGCCGCTCAGCAGCCGTGCATGCGAGCACATCCACCACGACTACACCACCAATAGAACAAGAGCACCAATACAAGGTGCGCAAGGACCAAAAAGAGTGGAGGAGCGCTGGTGTGGACTCGGGGGAGGGGGGGGGGGCAGAGCGACGCACAACACACGAGCTCACACACACACACAGAGAGAGACACGGAGAGAGAGACGCTCGCAGACACACTACACAGAGACGAAGAATGAAAAACAAAGCACTAAACAATGAAAGAGTCAGTGTGAGCGAGCGGGGGGGGGGGGGGGAAGGGGGCAAGAGAGAGAGAAAAAGGGGATGGGGAGATAGCGATGACGATACTGACTGGAAAATTACATACCTCTGCTGCCTTGCGCTCGTGAGGGTGTAGGGAAGGCAGTAGGGAGGGAGGGGGGAAGAAGGATGCACGTAACTAAGATGTACGTATGTGTGTGCGTGGGTGGGTGTTGTGTTGTGTTGTGTTGGCGCGCGTGTGCTTCCTTGTGTGTACCCTAATACGGTGCTGTATTCACTCTTCACCGCGTGCTTGTGCAAAGAAGGCCTCTCGTGGCGAAACAAACCACACAAACGAAGGACAAGAGGGGGGGAATGGGAGAGGGGTGTGCAGTCTAGCTAGAAAACAAAAAAAGCACAGGACAGAATGAAAAGAAGAAGAGAGGCACCACGCTACTCGCTCACCTTCGGGCTGAGAAGCCTGGTGGGGTGTGGGCAGAGAAGAGATAGAAATAGAGGGGTTAGGGGGGGCAGAGTGGGTGTAGAGAGAGAGCAAACGCCCCGGCCCGCTCATGTAACTCAACTTGTCGCACAAAAACCAAAAAGTGCGTTTCCCTTTCCTCCAGAGGGGGGGATGGAGACAGAGCCGCGCCCACTCCGACCACGTCGTGACTTGCTCGCAGTCTCTCTCTCTCTCTTACTCAGAGAGCCAAAAGACACGCAAGCACGACACACAGATAAAGCCAACAAGCGAGAGGAAGAGAGAAGGGGTGCGAATGAGGGCGTATGTGTATGCGTGTGTATGCGGAAGTCGACGACGTCACACAGCAGAGAGCACCGAGCACGAAGGACGAAAGGAAGTGAGGCAGGAAGAAGGGGAGCAACTCAGCAGCACACCTGCGCGCACACGAGCGGCCTCTTGGATGATGTCCTCGCGTTTCTTGCTTTTATTGAGTGTGGGTGTGTGTGGGGGGGGGGAGAGGGGGGGTGTAACTGAGGTGTGTATGGGTGGGGGGTGTGCGCGCCTCTACCGCGTTGATTGTGCGGGAAGAGGGGGGAGGAAGGAGGTTTTGTGCGTGGAGATAAAAGATGAAGAACAAAAAAGGAAAAAGGGGAGCGCGAAGGGAAAGAGGTGAATTCCGAGGCGCGTGTGGCAGTGGTGGTGGTGGTGGGAGGGGGGAACAGACGCACGCACGCACGCACAGACAGACAGACAGAGAAGGGAAGGGAAGAGAGACTTGACGAAAGAAAAGAAAAAGAGGTGACAACCTCCAAGCACTCGAGTGCGGCTGCACACGTGTATACTGTGGGGTTTCGGGTATGCACGTCGGTCGGTGTGTGTATTGTGTGGGGCGTTGACAAGCAGACGCGAAGAAAGGAAAATGGAGGAGAAGCGAGGGAGGAGAGAAGTCCAAGAGCATCCGGCGCTCATTAGCCTGAAGGGTCGCGGTATACGTATGTGTTGCCTCTGCTGTAGTGGACGCATGACAACAGCGACAACCCACAGACATACAAGAGGGTCAAGGGCACGTGTACACCGTGAGGGGGCAGCAGCGCACTCTCCACTCCCAGTTAGCCCCCCCCCTCCACACACACACACACACACACGCATGCCTCCTGCAGTCCTTCATATCTTGATTCATACGCAGAAAGGGCCTGGGAGAAGGGGGTGCCAGATGCACCCACAGCCACGACAGGTGTGCATATATACGCATGAACTCGCTAGTATGCTTCCACAGGCGTCGACGTTACTGGCTCGCATGCCTTCCGGTTGTTGGTTGTCTTCCTTTCGCGTGAGCACGCGCGCGCGTACACGCAAACAGCCATGCCATGTCGCTTCATCTCGTTCATATCGTACATCAGTACACACACACCTACTCACTCATGCATCTGCAGGGTTAGATGATAGGGTGGAGGGAGAGGAAAGGTATAGGAGGGAGGACAGAGTGGCTTGAAGGATGAAGGAAGGCGCACCTTTCAAGTGCCACAGCTTAGGGTGGAGGGAAGAGGGGGGAGGGGGCAAGAAGACATCATGTTAGAGAGACGGGTGAACACAGCTCAGAACTACTGATTCGCTCTCCCTCTCTCCCCCTACGTCACCGTCTATGTGAATGAGCGTGCCTTCTTTGCCTCTACACCTGCAACTCCCACCCCACAGGACCCCACACAGAGTAAGAGAAGGCCTCCGCCCCCCCCCCCCCCTCACAGGGGGCACTGCCACTATCACCATCACCAGCGCAATGCACCGACCATGACAAGGAGTAAACCACACACGCACACTCACACGCATACAGCTGCTTATAGAAAGAACAGCCGCTGATGGTAGTGGTTGTGGCGAGACGGACGCTTACGTGAACAAGGATGGCGGCATCCGCGCACAGATACACGTTCACCCTCGTCCCCCTTCCCTTGCAGCCCCCCTGAGGTGGTTCACCGCCGCCGTGTTAGTCACACGCGCCTCAGTGTGTCGCGGAGTTTTGCGTCATGAAGCGGTCATAGAAATCGTCGTCTTCCTCCGACTCGCCGTCTGCCGCCATGGAGACCGCAGCGCCTTGTTTCGCGCCAACCTTCACCATGATGTACACGTGGTAGTGCCCGGTAGGGCTAGCGGTCGAGGAGCTCAGCATTGGCTTCTCCAGAACCCTGTGCTCCGCATCAAAGTTCAGCTTCTTGCGACGGAAATGGTCCATGCGCGTCTCGGGTGACCCGTACGATACGACCACGAAGCGCCCGCCGCGCTTCAGAAGCTGCGACATGTTCTTGTTGAAGGTGTACAGGTTGTGAAAGGAGTTTGAGCCGCCGAGGATGCTGTCCACGAGGCCCTTGTCCACGATGAAGTCATAGAGGTAGTCGTTCGGGCAGAGCTCTAGCATCAGCTTCTCAATCGGGGTGGTGAGCAGATCGGCGCATATCCACTGCATCTCGTTCATCTCTGAATAGCGACGCTGCATCTGACTAATCACCGTTGGCGACACATCCACGTTGGTGATCTTCTTGATATTGAGGTGCTCATACATGTTAGCGGAGAGACGGCTGTTGCCGCAGCCCACTACCAGCACCCGAATCTGCTCTGCCGGCTGCAGGAGAGGGCGAAGAATGGCCTGCAGGTTGTCATACGTGACGAACCAGTCAAAAGTGGTGTCATTGCTGCGGTACCGGTCCTCCCAGTACTCGGGATTGGCGTACTTCGACATGACCGCCTTGTGCGTGCCTATGGGTATATGATGTAGGGGCGCGAGTGGGTATGCACGTGCAAGTAGAGAGGCGTGTCCGCGTCACCGCACACAGGGGAGAAGGAGGGCTGCAATGAACGAAAAAAAAGGGAAAAAAGGCGCACGTTGGCTTTTAGTGTCGTGTCCATAGGACAAGTGGCGGGGTGGTTCGTTGTCTGGTTGTGCAGAACTTTGGGCCCCTCCTTTTTTTGGCCGTCGTCGCACACGCACGCACGCACGCACGTGCGAACGGAGAAACAAAAAGGCCAGAGGAACGGGTAGGCGTGAAAGAGCGAAAAGAACGTAACGGTGAAGACGAGTGAAGGAAAGGTACAACGCCTCAGGTGGTGGCGAACGGCGCAAGGCAGCAGTAGTGGTCAGTGCAGCGGCCGTTACCCCATCCGCACGCGGCACCCAAATGGTTACAGACACGCAAACAGGCATGTATGCAGGCGAGACAGAGAATCCCCCCCGCCCCCGCCCCCCCCCCCACACACACACAAGCTCATCACTAATGCCCCATCAGCAAGGAGAGCAGAGAACAGAGAAAGCATGAGGAGTCGTCTGCTCAATGCACCTGTGTTCTGTGTGTCTGTGTGTGTGTGTGTGTGTGTGTGTGTGTGTGTGTGTGTGTGTGTGTGTGTGCGTAGGTGGAATCGAAGGCCGGCGGAGAGAGAAGACCGCGAGAGAAGAAAAAAGAAAAAAATGAAAGCGCGGGCCGAGTGGTGATGAGGCGTGCATTGTTTTAATGCGGGGGTAGAGCCAGAGAGTAAAACCGTTGTGTGCAGTAGGACGAGTGAAGCTGCCTCGCGTGTGTGGGGGTGGGGAAAGGTCCACGGGCACATGCAAACGAACGTACGCGCACACGCAAGCACGACGCGCTCCCTTTTTCTCCCTGCCCCCCCCCCCTTATCGAAAAGCACCTTCGCCCTTTCTCTTCCTCGTCAGCTCCGCTTGTGCACCACCCCAGCACCGCATCGAGGGTTCGTACGTGTGTGTGTGTGTGTGTGAGTATGGGCCCACACCAACCTCGCGCACTCACGGAGCATATACTCGCCAAAGAAAAAAGTGTAAAACCAAATAAGACATCCACACACACACACACACACACGCACAGAGATGTATATCCACAACCGCGCGACTTGGGAAAAACGAATGCAAAAAGAGAGAAAAAACCGCATGTGTGTCTCTATGGGGAAGGTCCTGGCATGGGTATGTGTGTACGTGGGGAAAGAGGAAAGTGTATTGTGCGCGCTGTTGGTAGCGGCCCTGTGGCAGAGAAGCCCGCACATTCCGCTTCGACACGCATAGTGTGCAAAACTGTCACGATGGACTTCATAAGCGCGAACGTTCATGCATCTGCGCCTCTATGGTTTCAAGAGAGCTGTGTGGCTGCTGTATGTGGGTGGGGGTATGTTAAAAGGGAGGGCTCTGCCATTCATCAACGGAAACCACCGCGCACCGTCGGTGTTCACGCACTCTCGGTTACTCCCTCTCTCTCTCCCACAGCTTCTGTCAAACACACACACACGCCCTGCATGTGATAGGGCTCTATGGGGGAAAAAAAAAATGCGGAAAACGGCATACACCTCGAGACGGAGGGGGTTGGAGAGGGACAGCGGGGAGGCCAGTAGAGACCAAACAGCACCGGCAACAGTAAAAACAGCAGTGTAGGGGAAATAGGTAAGAGGAGGAGGGGGTTGGACGGCTCGACGGTTTATTGAGAGCGAAACAGACAAGCATGCACGCTCCACTCCACACACAAGGGGCTGACGCTGCAGCGTTGCTCCCATCACGCAGCCTATACACACCGCTGCTCTCACGCCGCAGCCAACAGACGCAGGGCCAACTCGTTCAGAGTCACCTGCACCTCATCAGACCCAGGCCCCTGCTGCGCGCTAACATACTGCTTCGACGCCAGCGCTAGGACGTCCACGAAGGTGCGCGCGGCATCGCGACGACGCAGGCCATGGCACACCTCCCGCAGCAGGCAGCTTGCACCAACGAGAGAAGCAGTCGACTCAACACGGGATTTCTTGCGGCCATGCGCGGCGCGCAACGAGAGCTCCGTTCGAATGCGCTCCAGTGTCTGTTGAGCACTGGTCGACACACCCGCAGCCGTCGTTGAGTCATCCACCCCGTCACCGTCGTAGCGCCCGCGCTTGCGAGGCTGCTGCGTCACCTCCTCCGGCAGTAGCATGGCGCTGCCATCCAGATCCGCCGCGGCAACCTGCGCATCCTCCGCCTCGAGTGCGCCCCCGCCGCCGGCAGGGACTTCACTTCGCTGTGCTGTCGAGGTCCGCAACGCCCGCGCCGTCATCGTGGCCGCTTCCTCGACGCTCGGTTGCAGCGCTGCCGCATAAGCGAGACGAAGCGCCGGGCTCAGCACGCCCGAGAGCGGCGCCGCGTCTATCAGGAGGTTGGTAGCAACCGTATTCGCCAGGTTAGAGGACCTCGTCACGGTGTAGCGGTCGGCCTCCTCCTGCGCGTCGTGGGGGCCACGGCGCAGCCCGCTGTTGAGAATGTCGCTGCGGTCCGCCATGCATTTCTCAAAGGCTTCGCGTGAGAGTGTCGTGGAGGCGAGGTCGCACACGTTCACTGGCCGCACCTTTCGACCTGGACCTGCCTGCTGTGCCGCTGCCGCCTCCTCGTTCATAGTAATCATGTCTGGCAGCAGGAACGGATCGGTTGGCATCATGCCCGACGGCGCCTGCCCGTCCAGAGCAGGGAAGCCCGCCGGCAGCTCGTCAGGGAGCGGAACTCCAATATCGAGCTCATCGCCGACAGTGGGGAACGCAATGTCGTTCACGCCGGCGGCGACGCTGCCACGACCCTTCTCCATGCTTGACAAACTTGATTTGCTCTTACTGGTGCTGGCACTGCCGCTGGCGCGCTCGCCAAAGGCCATCAAGTCCGCCCGCATTTTAGCAATCTCGTCGTAGTCCTGCTGCGTGGTGTGAAGCTCGTCACCTGCCGCCTGCGACAGTGGATGCACGGTGTACCACGCCGACGCCAAGAGGGCCTCCTCCTTGTCCGTATCGGCGACATCTATGCGGCGACCGCTGCCAAGCAGATCGGCGATAGCACTGAAGCGACCCTCGCCGAGAGCCTCGGCAACGTCTGCCACCGCCCCGTGCTTCGCAGCGATGTCAGCGTTCCAGTCAAACGTCACAGCCTCGACATCGCTACCCTTCACTGGCACCACGGCGCCATCGATCGAGGTGGTGCGGTGCTGGCCGGCAAGACCAGCCTTGCTACCCTTCGTCGCGAGAGTCGTCACACGCAAGAAGAGCGTCGCCTCTGTCGCCTCCTTCAGCAGGTGTTTCACCTTCAGCGCGTAGATGCGCACGACACCGACGAGCAGCTCACCCGACGTGCGCAGGGCGATCGGGACGACAGGGCGGACAATGTGCAGGATAGTCTGACTGAGGTCAACCACCTTCACTTCATGGCGGGTGAGTCGCTTGTCCCAGTGCGCGGCGAGCCAAACCTTGGCGAGCGGGCCTTTCTTTGTGAGCACGTAGGTGGAGAAGAACATGGCGGCGACTTGTCCGTCTGAGGGTAGTGGAAAGAAATGGTGCAGAAAAGTGTGCGTGTGCGTCGGTGTGTCTCAGTGCGTTTGAGGTAAGCGAGTGTTCGATGGGGGGGGGGGGGGTGAAGTGGGCGGGAGAAAATGAAAACAAGAATGGACAAAGAGGGGGCAGCGTCCGAGATGCGGCGGATGTGCCGACTATGATGTCGTTGCTCTGTTGCGAGACTCGGTAGAAAGACAGAGGTGGAGGGAGGGGGGGGGGGGAAGAAGGTGATGTGGGTTGCTGGCAGCTCCGGCTAGTGGAATGCGCTTCCTCAGCGCCCCGCCACTATGTGGGGAGGACAAATGCCGCCGCGCCTTCGCCACCGCCGCGGGTCTCGCTTACCTTTTAAGCGAGCCTTTGGCCGGGACCAGACATCGTCCCACTACCCGCGACGGGAGTAGCACCGACGGGACCCTGGCCGAGCTGAACTCCAACATCTCTTTTGTGGAAGAGAACACACGCAGAGATTACGCTGCTCGCAAGACATGCCGTGACACCTTTTTGCACCTCCTGCGGGTGTGCCCACGCTTAGTGGCGGGGGCCCCTTGCTGCGCAGTTTGCGTAGACAGCGCCACCCCACTTCACAACCTCCGGGCAAAGTGGCCTGTCGGTAGGCTTGCCTCCTCACAAGCCGGGAGCCGGGATGGCCGCCTGGCGACACGTCGACTGGAACAACATTCAGAGGAAGCGGAAAATCCACACGGCAAACGAGAACAGCACCTGCACGGAGCATCGACGAAACAATGGGCAAGTGTCGTGCAGGCCCAGACACCGAGGGGGAGGGAGAGGAGGAGGAGGAGGAGAAAGTCATGGCCGCATGTGCGGCCGTCACGAGCGCAACGTCGACACACAAGTGTGCCGTGTCTTCGAGCGAAAGGGGGCACAGAGAGGAAAAACTGGTCTTCTCGCCTTCCCACCGCGTGGCGGAGGAAGAAGAGAAGGGAGAGGGGGCAACTCCATGAACGCCAACCGTGCGCCGTCGCGTCTTGTTCGGCATACCCGGCGAAAGAGGGGGGAGAGGGGGGGGGAAGAAGGCGGGAGTCGGGCTGGCGGCCGTTTTTTCCAAACTCTTCTCAAGTCGGTGGTGTTTTGGCGGGGCGGGGCTGTACCACCTCAGCCCACATTGTGTTGCGCAGGGGTGTGAATAGACGAGGGGGTAAAGGGGAAGAGGGCCCCCCCCTCCATGCAAACGTAATCGCCCCTGTGCCGCCCTGTCCGATCCTCGCTCGAGATCCGTTTACCACTACTAAGCGACACGCACGGGTGTGCTTTTTGTTTTCCGCTTCTTTGTCGCGGGGTGAGCCCTCTCGTTGGGAACGTTAACGAGGGGCTCTTGTGTGTGTGTGTGTGTGTGAGGGGGGGGGAGAGGGGCAGCAAACAGCGGGGGGATCAGAATAGATACAATGAAGAGACAAGCGGGGGGGAGATGGAATGGTGGACGAGAAGGGGAAATCGACTTGCTCCTGTAACTGCCTCGCCTGTGTGTATGGTGGGCATGCAACTGGAGTTGGCAGAGACATCGCCGGTGTCTGCAGGAGAGTCCCTCCCTTCCCTTCGCCCCTTCCACAATGGGCAACGCTGCCACGAAAGCGAAAAACAGAAAAGGAGAAAAGGCGGCCGCAGAGGGGAGAGTGAGAAGAGGGAGCGGGGGGACGGGCCAAGACAGTGAAGGAAGCGAAGGAATACACACACACACACACCGCACTCACGCTGTATGAGATGTCGGTGCATCCTTTCCCGCGTATGTTTTGTTTTTGTTCCTCTCGTCGTTGTGCTTGGCTATACACACACATACACACGCGTGCTTCTGCTCCTGCAGCTGTACATAATCAGTCATCATCGAACATCATCATCACATTCAGCGCATCCGTCAAGGCCATCTACTGCATCAGCAACAGCGCCCACCAAAGAGGTTGAAGAAGAGGGCGGATTCAGGTAAACCCTCAACGAAAAACAAAAAAAGAGAGGAGAGGAGGAGGGAGGGGGCACACACACACACGTATAGGACAAGCCACAGCGGCAATCAACACAGCAGAAGAAAGAGGAAAGACGAACAGGCGCACGTGTGTCGCTACGTGGTCGTGTGTGTGTGTGTGTGATGTGTGTGGTGTGTGCCTGTCTGTCACTGTGTCTTCTGAGTAAACGAGGCGACGACAGCCCACCGCATGAAACCATACATTTTGGGGGGAACGAATGGACGAGAAAACGAAGAGGGAAGGCGGTGTCCTTCTAAGGAGGGCCGTGGCACAGGATGAGGGTGGGGAAAGGGGGGCATGGACAGGTGGAACGAGGGCAGCGAATGTTTGCTGCTATGTACATAACGCTCACACACACACACACACACACACACATGCAGCAGCAGCAGGAGAGGGAAAAGAATGTGGGGGGTGCAAGGAGACGGAGAGCACCCGTAGTGCCTCTATGAGCACAGGGAGGGAGAGGAGCCTGCATGTATGCCTGTGCTTTACAATTGCCGTTGCTTTTCCTTCCTTAGAGAACCTTACTCCTCCACCTCTGCTTCGTTGCGGCGTGTCTTGGCGTCGTACAGGGGCTGTAGCTCCGGCCGCGGCTCCAACGTTGGCGGGGGCGGCGTCGGTGCGCGCTGCGGGGCAACGGTGGCGCTGGGCAGCAGTTGTGCGGCGCGGCGCTGCTGTACATTGGCGGCCGCCATCGCCGTCATGGCGTCGGTCGAGATGGCAGTCACGTCGGACAGTGGTACCGCCATGTACGTCGTCGTCATCGGCTCTCGCGACTCCGCTGAGAGTTGCTGCAGTTTGTACTGTAACTGCGTCATCGTCTCGCGATGCACCTCCTGGGCATACATCCACACGGACTCCTCAGCGTTGCCGTGCATGGGGTTGCATCGCATTGAGGGAAGCAAAAGAGCCATGAACTTCGTAGAGGTAAGCTGCAGGCGGAGAGTGGGCCCGACGGCGTCAACCACGTCACCGCTCACGGACGAGTCCTCGCTGATGCGCACCGCGGGAAGGCGGCTTTGCTGGTGACGTTCGTCCGGGCTGCTGCTCTGTAGGGACTTCTCTAAAACCACTACCGGTTGCGCGCCTGGCGCCTCCAGCAGAATCATCAGACGCGTGACGGACGGCTTTAGTGTAACCGACTCCGACGGCAAATGCACGCGCTTGCCGACCCTGTCCACGAGGATGGGGAGAATGGTCACTTCCGTGATGACATCGGGGTTGGCGTCGTCGTAGCGCATCGACTGCACCTCCACACCCCTCAGCTCCACCCCCTTTAGCTCCACTCCGCCAATCACCACGTCCTTGGCCGCGGAAGCCAGGGAGGCCACCCACCGCAGCAGCGGGGCGTAGTTGGCGACCCTGATGAGGTCCGCCATGGTGCAGCCGGTGCAGCCGGGGCCAAACTCCATCGGCACCCGCGTCAAGCCGCTGGGCTGCGGTGGTACCACCAGCTCCATATGTGGCACCATGCGAGTCGTGACTTTGAGCATGCTCGGCACCCACGCCTTATCCTCCGTTGAGTAGGCCCCCTCTTGCTGGAATGTGCCCGCCTTGAGACCGCAGCGGTGCACGTACACGCCGGCGCCCACCGGCGCACCCTTTTCAAAGTTGCCGATGTAACGCACCGTGCCGGACGCGAGGCGCCATTCACCCGATACAAACTCGTTGTGGTGGAAGGCACCAATAAAGGAGGAGCCGTCCAGCAGGTGGTACGTGCCGCCCCCGTGCTTTTCATCCTTCACCCAAGCCCCATCGTAGCTGCTGCCGTCGGCGTAGACATAGCGACCCTTGCCGCTGCGCTTGCCGTGCACCCACCACCCAATGTAGCGGGAGCCGTCCGGGTACACCATTCGGCCGTAGCCGTGGCGCATGTTGCGGAACCACTCGCCGCAGTAAAGCGCGCCACCCTTGGGCCACCAGTAGACGCCGCGGCCGTCGCGCTGGTTCTCTTTGTACTCGCCCGTGTAGCAGTCACCGGAGGGGAAGAGCGTCTGACCAAGGCCCTGCTTTGTTCCGTCCGGCAGGCGCGGCCCCACGTACACGCCGAGCTCGCCAATCCGCTTTACCACCCCCACACCCCCATCCCCCCACTCGCTGTGGTAGTCTTCCAGCGTGTCGTACACAAGCTCCTCTGGCATCGGCTCCACCGCCTCCTCCTCTTCGCTCTCCTCGTCCTCGTCGATGTCGCCGCCGCCGTTGGCCATCGCACGCTCTGCCAGCCGCTTCGCTTTCTCGTTCTCGCGCTGCTTCTGCCGCTCCGCCACCTCAGCAGCCGTGGGCAGCTCCAGAGACATCTCCGCCCACCGGTCGTACACCACGACCTCGATCGACTCGGCATCGAAGAAGGCGGCGCGCTTCATGCGCTTCACGATGTACTCGACAAGCATGAAGTGGTTGTTCAGTGTCGCCCACTGCAGCAGCGTCTGCTGCGTCACTGGATCCTTCTCCAGCAGCATCCCCTGCAGATCCTCCTCCTCCATGTCGTTGAGGAAGCGGATCAGCTGGCCAAGTCGTGGGGCGGACTTTTTCAGCTTCACGTAGTCGGCAGGGCGGCCTCCGTGGGCTGTGTCGTTGCTGGCCATGTCCACCTCCTCATCGTCTGTATCATCCTCTCCGCTGTCCGCATGGTTGTAGGTGGGGTGAATCAGCTGCCACATCTGCGGTAGCTCCACCCCCGCCTCGCTGCCATCGTCAGACATTGTTTTTCGGCTTTGTGTGTGTGTGTGTAATGCGGTGCGCAGGCTGTGAAAGAGTTGTGCTCGTGTTGTGCCTGCTGCTGCCCTCCAATGAGACTGTGGGCAAAGAGACCCCTGAAATCGAGCAACAACAACAACAACGAGAGAGAGAACACATGCAGTGGAGGCCGTCAAAGAATAGAAGGGAGCAGTGGGTGGAAATGGCCGCACACGTGGATAGAGGAAGATGAACCGAAGGGCAAGAGTCGCACAAACACATTGAAGGGAGGCATGATAGAGGAGGGAGGGAAATATCGCACCCACCCCCCTTTCCCTCCAGCTGCTTGCCCCTCCCCTCACCCCCCCTCCCCGCCCCTCTCTCTTGACCACCGCCGACCGTGGAGAGACGCGCAGTTGCCCTTTCCTGCTTTTCACATTTCTGTTCAGTTTCTTTTTTTGGCGCTCATCAGCAACAAGGAACACCGCGAAGAAAAGGAGAAGTGAGAAGAAGGGGAGAAGGACATGAGAGGAGCGCACAGGCAAGCTCACAAACATTCCGCTCCACCATAAATACGCACACACACAAACATGCCGACACAGGCACATATCAACAGCTTAGTCAAAGAGGGCCCTGTGCGACCGTGCGTGTCCGCTCGTGTGCGACCAAATCGAAATTGGAGAGAGGCGCAGAGATGCTGAAAGAATAAGGCAAAAAAAAAAACACGAAACAGAATAATAATAAAAAGACGGAGGAGCTGCAGTGCAGCGCAGTTCCTGTGCGAAGTGGGACGGTATGAATTGAGAGGGGTGGATGCAGGAGGAGTGACGAAGGAGAAAAGGAGACCTCCACCCCGATGGGGAAAGAAGCACAGAGAAAGCGAGGGACACCGGAGAAGAGTAACCTCGTGAACCCTGCCGCCAATCCTTCACCGGGGGGAGGAAACAAGTTTAAAGCGGCATGTACATAAATAGCGTCCGTGGGTATATCCTACGGGCACGTACCCCCTCTCTCCCCTTTTTATGCAGGCCAACCCCCAACCGCTGCTGAGCCGCCGCCCAAAAAAAAAAAAAGAAAAAGTGGGGAAAACGAACACACATACACACACAGACAACAGCGGGAAAAAATATATAGATAACACACACAAGAGGTGCTGAACTGCTTCGAGGTCGTCTGAACACGCAGGCGCACGTACACGTCCTGCTCCCTCGCTCTCCCTCTCTGCGTTCGGCTCCTTCGTCACCTTCCACACCCACCCACCCCTCCTCTCCTCACCTTCAAGAGAGAGAGACGCACGCCCTACACAAGAGAAAAAACTACACATGAAAACACACGAACGACCGCACACGATCCACTTATGCGGCGTCTGAGTCCGGGCTCACCGGGATCTGGCGAGAGAAGTGCAGCCGCTCGCGCTTGTCTGCCTCGAAGTCGAAGTGCTCTAGCGGGATCGTCTTGGAATACCCCATGGCCTTTGCGTTCAGCCCCAGCTCACGCAGCTCGAACCTCAACACATCATGGACGTCGACATGAGTGAAGGTTTCCTTGTCTGCCTCGTGGAAGACGCTCCGAAGCGAGCGGTGCCTGCGATCCTTGACAGGTCGGTGGCCGGTGCTGGCAGACAAACCGAAGTGGTAGCGCAGCGGCAAGTGGATTGGGTACACCTCACCGCACATGGTCTCCGTGTACGTGCGCACAACCTCCACCTCATGTGTCGCCTTGCCCATCTCGTCCACTACCGATGACACCTCGCGCTTCGCAACATCCTCGCGGCGGATGATGACGGTCAGCTTCTTTTGGTAGTAGCGCACGATCAGCTCCAGCGGTTCCTCGGCGGCAGTGGTGACCTTGGTGGCCTCGTCCATCAAATGCGCCTTGGGGTCATACGGCTTCGTGCCCTTCTGACGGAAGTCGTACGTGCACCGCAGCACATCCACCGACTTGCGGAAATTTTCGCGTGTCGGGTCAAAGTTGTTCACCACTGTCGACTCTGAGCTGACTGTGTGGTTCGGCAAGTTCAGTAATAGGTAGATGCTGGAGGTGTGGTGGTGATGCTGCACAGCGTCGCCTTCCAGCTGGCGCTCATCCAGGTGCTCCTTTTCATCTCCTACGGAGTCGAGAATGAGGCCAAAGCCTTTGAAGTCCGAGAACTTTACGCCCATGATGCGCGGCTCCCTATCGGACTCGTCGACAGAGGTGCCCCGCTTGAAGAGTCGCTTGAACAGCTCCTCGCGCTTCTTCTTCTTCGCAGTGCGGCGCTCCTTTGCCTGCTGTCGCTCCTGCATCTCCTGCACTGTCAGATCATCTTCATCCACCCCTTCGTCGTCGTCATCGTCGCCACCGTTGAGCAGGAAGTCGGCCACACGCCACGGATTCTCGGCGTCCAGCATCTCGTCCCGAAGCTCTGGAGAGAGGGACTTAGAGTACTTGACAACGTGCTGATGATCGTCACCTATGGGCTGGTCCAGGTACCAAAAGGCCATGCCGTCGCCGCCCTGGTAGTGGGCGGAACTACCGCTCATGTCAGCCGCCGGCGGTGGTGGCCGAATGGAGAAGCGCACGCGAGCCTCCCAATTGTCGTGATCCAGTGGTGCTGTGTTGAAGGCAAACCCGTGGTCATCCAGCTCATTCGTGGTGAGGCGAAGAAAGCGTTCGTTGGCGACCGCCGACCCGCCAATCATGTAATGTGGGACGCCCTCCTCCCACCAGTCGTTCACTAGCGGCTCTTGAAAGCTGTGCTCGTGTAGCAACGGACCGCGTATCACTCCAGGCGGCAGATCATCGTTTACACGGGCTGCAGCGGCGTTGCTAGCGCACGCGCAGCCGCACAGGAAAAGTGCCAGCGGTATCACTGCAAGCCTGGCAGCCTCCATAGCCCTGACGCTGGTTCCTTTTGCTGTTATTGTTTGGTGTGGCTACTCCAAAGGGAAAAACCGCTGTGACGATGAAGTGCGCTCGCTGCGCAGTGCTAATAAGTACAACGAGTGAGAAGCTACGTTGAGAATTCTCCAGAGAAAAACACAGACAAGCAAACAGGGGGAGTCTTGAAGCCCGGCGGTGGAATAGCAGGCGCCGTAGGGTAGACCGAGAAGGTCGAGCACGGAACAGCGTGCACGCCAGAAAAAAAAATGCGTCGTTTTTTCTTTTCTCAGCGAACCCTTGCATCTGTATGCGAGACAACTATACGCACTCGAAGCCCCGCTCCCTGCTGGACACGGGCAACGGAAGGGGCTATACGGAGTAAAGGGAGGTCACTTTATAAGGCACAACAGGCGGGAAGAAGAACCAACGAAAACGAAGAAGCAAAAAGCGCGTGTACTTCTTTTCATCTCTTTGCTGTGGTAGTGGTGGTTCGCTTTCACGTCAGCCTTCTATTGAGCTCTCGGCTTGGCTCCATTTCTATTTTTTCTCCTGCTTTTTATTTCAGCTTTTCATAGCCACCGTAAGTATGTAATATGAGGAATACACACACACATATATATATATATATATATATATATATATATATATATATATGCATATGTGTGTGTAGAGTATGCGTGCCTCGCTCGTTTGTGAATGTTCCCCCACAGTAAGCGTATTGTGGCTGTTTCGATTTCAGAGTCTTGCTATTCATGGAAAAGGGGGGGAGGTGCAAGAATCAACGGAGCTGCATATTATCGCGTAGATAAATCCACATCCTGCTGCTCATGCGGGATCTCAAGATACTCCTTCGTACGCATTTCGAACAAACGCGACACGCACCGGTCCATTTGAAACGCACTATCATCAGCATCCATTAGTTTATTACCGCTTTCACGTTCGAACTCGGAAAGACTATCGAATCGCGGAGCATCCCCTTCTATTCTGCCGGCGGCCTCTCCTCTCGGAGCTTGCAGCTGCAGCAGCTCAACCGCGGCGTGAATCATGACCTTGCACTTGTGCTCGTACAGCGTATCGATAAGCAGGAGAAACCGGTTCTTAACATCGCTGTTCTCGTACGGAAACTGGGGAACACCATTGATGAAGATTGTATGAAACGCCCTGGCAATGACCTCGTAGTCTGCCGTAGACTTTTCACCGCCGCACAGCTCCAAGAAGTGGAAGTAGCAAACGCCTCCGCACGCCCGCGGCACAATTACATCCCGTCCAAACACCTCGAGCTTCCGCTCCGTTGCAGGCATCGCCTTGCACATCTCAAGAAATAGCTTTTCGAACTTGGAGTGGTTCTCATCATTCATCGGGGTGAGGTAGGTGTCCGCCTGGTGCCCAAGCAACCGATGATCGATATTGCTCTTCATATGATGAATGATGCACTGCTTCTTCACTAAATCAATGAAAGGGATGAACCCGCCACGGTTCAGACCATCCTTGTACAAGTCGTCAACGGGGCGGTTTGAAGTGAAGATGACCACAAGACCGATCTTGTAGAATGAATGGAAAAGACGCTTGAGAATCATTGCGTGTGCCACATCAGAGACGGCCACCTCGTCGAAACAAAGAAGATCAACATCGCTGATCATTCGCTGCGCCACCTCGTCAAACAGATTAATCTCGGCATCAGGGGTTCGGCGAAGATCATCCCTGACGTTGTAGCTCACCATGTTTGACCGGTGTGTAGGGTCTTGCATCTCCTCCTTGGACTTGTAGCGGATCAACTTTGAGGTCTTCTGCATATCCAGCATAAACTGATGAAAGTGAAGGCGCCGCTTGCGGATCTCGGGGGGCGCATTATCGTACAGCAAATCCATGAGCATAGTTTTCCCGCATCCCACCCCGCCCCATACATACAGCCCCTTCACATGCGACAGGGGATGGTATACCGCCTTGTTGTCATCGCTAATGGCCTGCTCCACTTTTTTCTCTTGCTCACGACGAAGAAAAAAGGACGGGATAATTCCCAGACGATTAGGAGGTCGAAGCTCCACTCGCCGCTTCGGAACAGCGGTGCTCTTACTGTCCTTTGCGTACTTCACCAAATCATCGTGAAGACGATCGAACACAGGCAGGGCACTAACCTGATTCTCATCGTTTGAGATGTCGCCTCTTAACAGAAGCTGCCGGTAGCCTTCAGAAGGTCGGAGAGAAAGGAAAAAAAACGCTCGCCGAAACATACTGCTAAGGATACTCTACGAGAAAGAAAGCAACGAAAAAAAAAACTACTCAACACACGATTGGAAATAATTAAAAACAGAAAATAAAAAATATATAAACAAAAACGCCACAGCGAAATTTTATACTGTGTGTCTGTAGATCGCCAGTTCCCCCAGAGGGTAGTCAAGAAAGAAGTACACGATAAAAAAGTCATTACAAGAGAAAACCTTCATGGAACAGTCCTCAATGAAAAACCAGTATGATTACCAATACAGGCGAGTCTGGCGCTACGAGCGCAGTTCAAGGAACATCACAAATGAGGCGATAACGCACAACTCCGCAAAACCGATGACGGTACATTTCTATCTTTTTAATCCTGTAAAACTCTATGGTAAGTGTTCAAAAAAAGGGGGCTCTCAAGGTCACGATATGAGGCATTTCTTCCTCATGGCGGCTCTGCCATGCAAGAGCTAAACTCTATCCAGCCTGCCCCAGGTCCATCGCGTTGTGCGAAGCTGCAGCGGGCACGCGTCGCGGCAATGCGCCGACTCAGTCATCTTGGCGCAGTCCCCGCCCCAAACCCCACCCCATCTCTCAGGCCACCGCACAGCCGCCCCCATTGTCCTGGTCGCCACCCGGTGCATTCCTAAGGGTGGCGCGGGTGCCCCACATCAGTGGCCACCCGGGGCTGGGTGAAGTGCGGCCGGGTTGCGCCGACACGACGTCGTCCAGGACCTGGCCGCCGGCATTGGCAACAGCACATTTCTATGCCGTAGGTGCTTGACCCTGTCACCGCCAGGGGCGATTCAACATTGGCAGAGATAGCCGCTGCTCAGCCTCCCCACAAAAAGTGGGGGTACTGGGCACTGATGCCGTGCCGTGGCGTCCCCTCGTCATCAGGGACACACAAAGCAAGGAAAAGAAAACGAAAAAGATACCACTCATTCAGGTGTAATGTGCGCCGTCCGTGACAGCGTAGTGCTCACTGCGAATGGTGTTCGTCGATACTGTAGGGGGTATAGTCAGCCGCAACACGGCGTGCAGCTTTGAGGAAAACATCTCGCGTAATCTCTGCCATATTCTCGCTTTCATACATGTCAAGGATTGTGGAGAGTGGAATTTCAGCGTTTAGAGTGGAGATACTTATATCTGCCGGGTCCGATATTACCGGTACCTTCTCGCTGTCTTCCGTGAAAAGCTTAATGCCCTCCAACGTGGCCTGGTAACGACGGTGTTCGATCCAGGCTCGGCGCGCATACGACTGTAGAAAGCAGCGATTGTAGTGCTCCTGAAAGCACTTGGCCATCCACGAGCCGTCAGCAGTTAACCGTTCCTCGTAGTAGCCTTGCCGCTGACTGTGAAACCTTTCCGTGTCTGCTCGAATCTTCGCCGAGTGACGAACCGCTCGGGCCTCTAGCAAATCCTCATAAAAGCTCTTGCGCCTCTTTGTAAAGTCATGCACCTCATCTCGCACAACCTTTTCGTAGAAGCAGGTTCGCTGCACTACGTAGCTACGAATATCCTGATCGGAGAGGTCGTTCCCAATACCAGCAGCATTGCCAAAGTCACGCAGAGTGTCATCGATCTCCATTTCCTGCATGATCTCAATCACATTCATGCTTATCTGCTTCGCTGTGGCCTCACCATCAGCACCTACTGAATCATTTTTCTTCGCGCGCGCACGGTATGCCAGAAGTGCGTTGTGATACTTCTCCACATCCGCGTGTAAGCGGACTTCATATTCGGTTTCCCTAGCTTTTGTGAACTGGATCACATCGTTGTTAAGGTCGCTCTTGTACTTCTCTGCCTCCAAGCGCTGTATCTCGTCATGAATTTCTTTTTGCTCGCGCCGAAACTCCTCTGTTTCCTCGTTGAGACGCTGGGTGTAATGCGTACGACGCTTGAGAACAAAATTTTCCACTTCAACCTGCTGCTCTTGAAGCATACGCCCTTCATAAGCCGTATTGACAGCTTCAAAGAAGCTGCCAGTCGCACGAAGTATGCCAGCGGTGGGATCGGCAGCGTCCCTGTCAGACCCAAAGAGAAAGTTCTGCTGTCCGGCAGACACAGAGTTCAGAAGCTCCTTCAAGATCTTTTGTGGAAGAATATGCGTTCTAGTTTCCCCTGTGTTGTCGATAATAAGCGGCTGCTGCGAAGTGGTGGACCTCTCCATTACGACATTATCCGCACTGTTTTCAGTGCTAGCCGCGAGATTTGGTGGCGCGGCAGCCTTCTCCCCTTTGCCTTGTCGTGAAAGCAGCGCGCTCGTCTTCGTTGCGAGCCGTGGAACGGCGAGGCGAGACGTCCGAAACATGGCTTCACTTTTGGCCAGGAAAAACGAGAGCACGAATGTAGCACTGACTGTGAATGGCGAGTTGGAGCAAGCCACTGCAAGAGGGAAAGCAGCAGAGAGAACAGAAGAGGAAGAGTGGTTGGAGAAAAAAGGATGAAATCGATTCCGATAAAGAATCAGTAGATTAAAAGGTATTGGAGAAAATGGGAGTGCCCGCTCCCCTCGCAGATTCCACTCAGCCATGCGCACCCTGCAGACTCGGTGTCCACTGCCACTGTCTTTCCCAAGTCCCCTCAAGTTGAAATAAGCTCCCAATAGTAAAACGCCTCATCTCCGATTAACGAAGACCTGCGAATGCATTTGTCAATTTTGTTCAACACCTGTCAAGACAGCACCTTGAGACGCAGCGTTGGGAAGCTTTGCGCCCACCTTCTCCCCCCCCCCCCTCTCCTCAACCTAACATCACCTTTCTGCAAAATCAACAACACATCGCTGACAAAAGGGGATGCCACGGCACGGCATCAGTGCCCAGTACCCCCACTTTTTGTGGGGAGGCTGAGCAGCGGCTATCCCTGCCAATGTTGAATCGCCCCTGGCGGTGACAGGGTCAAGCACCTACGGCATAGAAATGTGCTGTTGCCAATGCCGGCGGCCAGGTCCTGGACGACGTCGTGTCGGCGCAACCCGGCCGCACTTCACCCAGCCCCGGGTGGCCACTGATGTGGGGCACCCGCGCCACCCTTAGGAATGCACCGGGTGGCGACCAGGACAATGGGGGCGGCTGTGCGGTGGCCTGAGAGATGGGGTGGGGTTTGGGGCGGGGACTGCGCCAAGATGACTGAGTCGGCGCATTGCCGCGACGCGTGCCCGCTGCAGCTTCGCACAACGCGATGGACCTGGGGCAGGCTGGATAGAGTTTAGCTCTTGCATGGCAGAGCCGCCATGAGGACGAAAGAAAAAGAACGTTGTGCTTTATGTGGAATTGTCGCAATTTTCAAGGCGAAGCGCTAAGCCATGTAAACAGCGAGCTAGTTCTCCCCAACAATGGAAGTTTCGCTAGATGGCAAAGGCAACACGCGCGCACTTGCACTTTGACTCGGTATTTTATTCATTTCAATTCGACCCATTTGAAACCTCATCTTTGGTTATTATTATGCAAACCAAATGTGCGTCGAACCGGGAGCCAGTTCAGATTCCATCTTGTCGTTCAAAATATCTACCCCTTTTCTCTATACGATCGAAAAGCAATACACACAGTGTTGCATTTCGCACTTTCTACTACCTGTTTTGCTATAGTGGCAGGAAGAGTGTTGGACAGAGAACAAAAGCTTTCTAACCCGCTGCTTTCATTCCTTTCCCCGCCTCAACTCCACACGCTAATGTGCAAACCCTCTTCTCCATTCCCCTCTTTTCCATTCTCTGTTTTTATTGATCTTAAAACTGAAGAGTTAAAGGCGAGTGGCAACGAAAAAAAAAAAATGATCCGCCGTCGAATTGTGCTTCTTCAGCAGTACGGGGCTCAAGGTAGCCCGTACCCCATGAACTCTACTCCTCAAGAACACCCTCCCGGAGGTAGTGCACCATCTCGCATGATGATGCAGCGCTCACAGAAAATGCTGCTTGATCCCAGCTCTTTCATTGAGCGCCCTCCGCGAAACACCTTTTTCAACATTGTCCCACAAGGACACGAATATGTTGTGGAGCGACTTGGTCGCTATCACCGCACACTGGACTCCGGATGGTGGATGGTGGTGCCCTTTATCGACAAGATTCGCTACAATTACAACGTGAAGGAGCAAGGTATCGAAATCCCGAATCAATCAGCAATCACATCTGACAATGTAATGGTGGAGATTGACGGTGTCCTTTTTCTCAAGATTGTGGATTCGTGCAAAGCCAGCTACAATATTGAGAACCCCGTGTTCAACTTAATTAACTTAGCTCAAACAACGATGCGCAGCGAGATTGGGCGGATGTCGCTTGATAGCCTGTTCAGGGAGCGCGCCAGTCTTAACCAAAGCACTGTGGAAGTGCTCCGTCGAGAAGCAAATGAGTGGGGTATTGAGTGCAAACGCTACGAGATCCGAGATATTATGGTGAGCGAGCTGGTGCGCCGCTCGATGGATCTACAGGCTGAGGCAGAGCGAAAGAAGCGCAAGCTCATTTTAGAGAGCGAAGGTGAGTCGACTGCGACGATCAACCGTGCTAATGGTATGAAGATCGCGCAGCAGTACGTTGCAGACGCTGAAAAGTACACAGTGGAGCGGCATTCAGAAGGCAATGCTGCTGCCATTCGAGTCAAGGCAGCCGCGGTATCAGACAACATTGCTATCGTCTCCGAAGCGATTGAAAAGGCGAAGCACGGAAACGAGGCTATATCCCTCCGCGTTGCAGAAAGCTACATTGAGAAGTTTGGCGAACTGGCAAAAGAATCTAATACGGTGGTTATGTCTCACCCAGTGAACGACCCTGCGATGTTTGCAACCCAAGCACTCTCCGTGTTCAACACTGTTGCCACCTCGGCGACGAAGTCTTCGCCGACAACTGGGAAGTAGCTAGATGAGACTGGTTTTCCGACTAGTGATTGTGTTTTGGTCTGTTTGTGTTGTGGTGGTGTGTTTCCCTGTGTTGTAACCTTCGCAGTAGTTCATTCAGGTGCACCCTGTGCCTCTCTAGCTCAAAGATTGACGAATAGCGTGAAACACCTTCACTTTTTTTTTTTCCTTGCTCAGTGAGGTACAACTAATGCAACACATTCGCTTGTGACGTACCTGTGGCCCTCTCGTTTATTTTCCTTGGAAAAGCACTGCTACATTTGGCGATGATTGGGCTGAGCATGAATGCATATCTATGTAGTATGGCTTATCCCTCCCAGTGCTTTAATCATCATAAAGGAGAGAGTACTGTGGCATCCCAATTACTCCTCTCTTTGCTACCATCATCATACTCCCCTCTCTTCGTCATACTGCTTCTCTCACTCTACTAGTTTCCAAACACAGCCGTCTACTTTCTCACGCTTTTCTTCACAGAAAAAAAAACTGGAAGATGCAGTGCACTTTCCTTAAGCTCTCTGCTCGTCGCGGCGGTGCCCTTGCCCCTAGCCTTTTCCTCCATGCCGACTCTCAGCAGGTGCGCGTGTCGGACGCTGTGAAGCGTGTAGAAGCAGAAGAGTTTGCGAAAAACTACCAAATGAAACCTATGACTGATCACCAACGCTCCTCATTCGAGTACAAGAGTAGTGCCAAGGGTGCGGAGGTTGGTGCCCGTAACGAGGCGGCGTTTATGAACTACGAGCCCTTCACTCCGAGGACCCTTTCGGGGCGCTTGGTGACTCCTGGCGATATCAATCTGTTGACCGTCTCACCGTTGTACTGCGCGCTGCTCTGCATCACTGCCGCTACATGGGGAGTTTTCTACTGGGATATGTATTGTCGCAAAAACTACGAAACAGTCCTTATTGCTAGGCCAAAGGCCATGCAGTAACGTGTCTTCCCTCTTTAAGCTCTCTGTGTACAAACTCACAGTCCGCGCGTCTCTTGCGCCGAGCATGTCTCGCGAGAATCATTAGTACCCAGTTTCTTTTTTTTTTTCTTTAGGAACACAGACTAGCTAGACTCTCATGATAGCGATTTTCTCCTTTTTTTTCTCGCGATTCGCCTCATGGACTGCCTTCTGCATACAAAGGGGAAAAAACTCTGCAGTTGTGTGCTACCCAGTATCGAGGCGAGGAATCACAAGCAGAGAGAAAGAAAATTGTAGGTGGTAGTGCATCCCTATGGCAATAGCTGCTGTACTCTTAGTTGTCTGTCCTCTAACTGCTTTGTTATAGCGGGCTGATAGAAGTGTATCATCACCAACCATCCATGTTCACCTATCACTTTAAGCAAATGAACGCGAAGCTTCTCACACTTTCACCTCTCTCCTCACTTTTTTTTTTCGTGTGCTATTAGTGCAAAGCGATATGTGCAAGTCCGCTGTATTCCCCAGCCTGAAAGGAATCTGAATGGCCTCGTCGCCCGTTACCGCATCTAGGGCAGATCGGCTCCAGGCTCTCCTCCAGTCTCCCGATATACCCGCCTCCTTTTACACCAACACCACAACAGATGACAATGTGCTTGCAGTCGCCAAGGAATTTGACATCCTGTTCTACAAGTACTTTCCTGACCGCAAGCCACTGTTTCTCTCGCCAAGTAATGAGTGCCAGTGTCCAAAGATGATCTGCTCGTTTGTGCGGCCAACGTTGCTACCATACGACCAGCTTTTTGACTTGGAGGGGTCTTGCCAGTTCGTGGCCGACTATGTGCGCTACGAGCCTCTCTACGATCCATCCGTTTACGACGACGAGTACGACAGTACAGTGGAACAACTCCCGCAGCAAATTGTCTCGCCCGCAACGGCGCTGGACTGGCAGGTTGGAAACTGTTTTGAAATATCCCTTGTGCTCATATCTCTTCTCATTGGGGCCGGCTTCAATGCTTACATCGTCGTCGGCACCGCGACCAAGGCTGTTTGCTTGTCCGATCAGAAGAGCACCATGTGGGACGGTGAGCTGCCCAAGGAGGTCAACTCCGATGATGAAGTGGAGGATGATATGCCCAAAAATAACCCGTATATGGCCTTGATTCCAGAGAAGCTGACGCTGCGGCTGACGACAGATCCCGACCCAACACCGGTCAGCAGGATGGACAGTGTCATGATGAATCCGGATAACTACCCCAAGGTCACTGGCACCCCAAACGTGCGCGGCGGCACCGTCAAGCCGATTCACTCCTGGGTGCTCGTTCTTCCTGGCGGCAGGCGGTGTGTCTCCAAGGCGGTCTTTGTGGAGCCGTCCACAGGGAAGCTGATACCCTTCTCTGCCACCGACAATCGGTACACCTCCGTTGAGGCGCTCTTCAACCACCATGACTATTACGTGAACATGCGACCTGAGGCTCCTGTGAGCTCTCTCTCCCCCGACTTAGCCGACCGAAACCAGTGGGAAAGCCTTTTTTCGTATGCGAATCCTAGCGGCGACGAGGTGGAGGGCCTCGCGGGTACCTTATCGGCAACGCGACGTGCGTTCACAAACGACCTGGCCGCGACCATGACCACCGCCACAATGAATATGACCGAGGCATCTGACTCAAGGTGTCGGCGCATGTACATTCCCAATTTGTGGTCGAACGAGCTGATCCTGAGCCGGCAGCAGTACGAGAGTCGCTACCCCGGCGGATACAAGGAGATCATGTACGTCAACGCCGTGGTGCGCAGCTACGCACCCTACTCGCAGAGCGACTATCGAACTTTGGAGGTGGTAGTGCCAGACGCAGAGTACGCAGAGTTGCACGAGACACACGTCTTCTACGCCCACCGCGCCGACAAGCTCCGCCGCGCAACTGCCTCTCCCTCACCTACCCCACAGTCGCCTTCCAAGGAGTCCTCCATCTTACCCAGCCACTCGTCGCTATCGCTGACGAAGGCGCCTACTGGTCCTCGCAGGATGGTAAAGTGGTACGAGAAGGGCCGCATGCACAACACGACAGTCGAAGGGCTGCGGGAGCTCATCTACGAGCCTGGTAAGCAGCGTACCATGAAATTCTACTGGAGAGCGCGCAGCGACGGCCTGTACTGCCGCACGGAGCTGCTGTACGACGCGAATACGGTACGTAAGGTGAAGGAGTTTTACAAGGGTCGTACCGACCGGCTGTGGTACCGCAGCTTCAGCTACGGCCGTCCGTCCACGATGCGTGAAAAGAACATGCACAGCCTCATTGTGCACGGCTCTAAGAGCGGCTCAACATTGCGCGAGTACCCACGACTGGACCCGGTGCGCGTCAGTCAGAAGTTTCAGCGAGATGAGCGTGTGTCGGCAAGCAAGGACGTGGCCAAGACAACTTTCCTGCGTCCTGCGTCGGAGGGCAAAAGCGGCGGCAGCAACAACACCCCTTCGGTGGGGGAGATGTGGGTCTTCTTTCATTACGACGCGGGCAGCATCCTCCGTCCATATCACATGTTCGCAAAGCCGTCGTCCTCAGTGGAGGAGTACATCGCCGCCTCCGCAGCGGGAAAGCCGGTAGAGCCGCCAGTGCGGGTGGTCTCGCTGCCCGGTGAGGGGCCGCCGAGCGAGCTCGACCTGTACAATGAGCGCAAGTGGCTGAGCGCTGGGGAAGCGACATGCTTGATGGAGCACCGGGCGAAGTTGGATGAGTGCATGGACATTCTCAATACCATCGAGCAGGACTACAAGGTGCAGCCTGTCATCAGTGTGTACGACACGCTGCGCAACAGGCCAAAGGAAACGGAGGCGGAGCGGGCAAGAAAGCTTGCCGAGGCCGCCCGTCGTGAGGAGTCACGCAAGGACTACCTTGCCCCCTATATCGCCAAGCTCGAGATGCCGGCTGACTTCGACGGCAACTATCTCAGCGTCCGCTTATCGGTGGTGCAGGCAAAGCAGGTGAGAGACGAGGCACTGCAGGAACTGAAGGAACGGCTTATCCAGCGAGGTCACATTATGCAGAGTCGCATGGACAAGGAAAAGGAGGAGTTCAACAAGCGGCAGCAGCTGTACCGCAAGAACTGCGATGCATCGGCGCTGGAGGGCGACAGGGACACTGAAGCCTTTGCCCTCTACTGCAAGGAGGCAACGTGGCGCATGAAGGTGCTGGATGACCGGCTGTTGCAGCACATCGATTATGCGAGTGAAAAGTACAATCAACTGGCTCGGCGACTCGCCGAAGACTCTCGTCTCTCCGCCTTGTACCACCCCAGCCACTAAGAAGCACACCAGCGAGCTCGCATGTAGTACGTGGGCGCGTGCCGGTCTCCATCAGCGATAGCGCGTTCGTGGGTGTGTCTGTGTTTTCGAGCTTCTCTATGAACCCATCAGCATCACCTGGCGGTCTGTCTCTTTTGTTTCTCAGTGTCGTTGGCGATGCTCGTCGTGCTCTCTGTTATGTTCCCTCTTGTCCCCACTCCCATGATGTATAGCGGTTCCCTCCCTCCCTTGTGTGTGTGCGCTGTGTGTGTGTGTCCTCATGCGCCAGAGTCGATGTCGATTATATTTGTGAAACTGCACGGTCGCCACAAGCATCAAACCAAGAACAAATAGAGAGAGAGAACAAGAGAGAAAACACAGAAACCGCATCACATGGCGGGTGTTTCCTCTC
Source organism: Leishmania panamensis (assembly GCF_000755165.1). Lineage (NCBI taxonomy): Eukaryota > Euglenozoa > Kinetoplastea > Trypanosomatida > Trypanosomatidae > Leishmania > Leishmania panamensis. The sequence goes on along the minus strand of NC_025884.1, from coordinate 382,754 downwards.
TTCCACGCACCCCACACACACACACACATGCACAACGAGAAGAGATGGAGAAGGAGGGAAGAGGAGGGGGGGGGCAATGGACAGCCGTGAGAGATTGTAGATGCAGAGGGGAGGAGACGGAGGACGTCACACCCACCCTCTGCTCTCCCCCCTTCTTGCCTCTTTATTCTGTATTTTTCTTGATGGGTATTTGTGATGTACAAGATGAGACCGTCAGTGGGCGATGGCAATACGCAGGTGCCTGTGTGTATGTGGGTGTCTTGGAGGGAGCCTTTGTCCTCTCTCTCGCCGTCTGTCAAGCAAGCCGCCCCCCCCCCCCCCCCTTCTCGCACATACACTTGTCTCCATGCTCCATCCCTTTTCTCCTCTCCAGGCCTACGCGCAACGCATCCGCTGCACTCCACTTTTATACGCTCTAACCGCACACACGCAGCGAACATCCTCCGCTTCGTGAGCTTCTTCTGCGTGGCTGAGTTTCCATCGTCGTATCAACCTTGACAAGTGGCGCAGAAACAGGGGAAAGAGAGTGAGAGGAAAGCACCAGCAGCAGCTGCAGCTGCAGTAGGCGCTTTTATGTCTCTCTGTGTGCGAGAAAGCGCGAGGTGCGGAATCGAAATGATGAAAAAGTACGTGGCAGTCTTTGCCTCCTCGGCGAGTCTCACTGACTTTCGGTTGCCAGAGTTCCAGTTTGTGGCCGCCACGCTACACATCCCCATCACGTTGCTGAACGACAAGATCTCATGGGTTTCAGGCGGCGCCGATACTTTCTGGTTCAGCGTCTTCGAGTCGCCGGCGAGCCGTTCCGAGCTCAGGGCCCTCGCGGAGCGTTGCGCGCTGCTGCGCGGGATTTACACGCTCTTTGAGACCACCCCTACACTGGAGGACCTCTACGCGTGTCTTGAAAAACGCCACGGTAGTGCGCCAGGATCTGTAGGCCCATCGCTGGCCTCCTCCCCCACCACCGATGCCGCCGCCTTTGTCGGCGAGGACGAGATGACGCACCTTACGAGCTCGACATACTCCTACCAGGTGGAGACGATAGGCAAGAAGTACTCCGCGGACGCCAAGCGTGCGGTGGTGGAGGCGGTACTGCAGCGTGTGCCGCGTGCTGGTGAGGTCGAGTGGCGACAGCCAGAGCGCGCCTACTACATATTCCTTCAGCATGCCGTCGAGAACGCGCTGCCTGGAGCGAAAGGGTGGATATCGAATGGGCCGCTGCTGCGTGTCTTCCACTGCTGCCTCTGCGTGGAATCCAGCCGCAGTGCGCTGCTCGCCACGTACGACCTGCGAAAGCGGCCCTACATCGGCACCACCTCCATGCCACCGGAGGAGTCGCTCGTGATGGTGAACATGTCAGGCGTGTGTCGCAGTCACTACGTGTACGACCCGTTCTGCGGCACCGGCAGCTTGCTCATCGCGGCGGCGCACTACGGCGCCAGGACCTTCGGCTCCGACGCCGATGGGCGGGCGATGCGGGCCGGTACAGAGAAGGGGAAGACGAGCCCACAGATACAGCAGCAGCGCCGCTTGGCGCTCGCGGCCTACCAGGAGGAGCAGCTCTGTGTCTTGACGGAGGAGGAACGTGTGTGGCCGAGCATGATCACAAACTTTAAGGTATACCACCTCCCACTGCCTGACAGGGCTCGCATGAACTTCTCTTCGTGGCCGAAGACGTGGCACACCTGCGCCCTGCGTCTCGGCTCCGGGGGCATCTTCGACAGCATCATCACGGACCCTCCGTACGGTCTACGCGAGCCACGTAAGAAGGTGGAAACGACGGCTTCCATGGAAGCAGATAGAAACAACCCCACCAAGCAGCAGGTTGTCACTTTTTCCGCCTACCCCATCAACGAGGTGGTGCTGGATCTCGTCCTGTTCGCCGCCACACACCTCGTCATCGGAGGCCATCTCACCTTCTGGCACCCCACCACCGATCACTACACCGACGACGAGCTGCCCAGTCACCCGTCCCTGCGCGTTGTGTGCAATATCGCGCAGCGGGTGTCGCTCAAGATGGTGCGCCGTCTCATCGTTCTACGGAAGGTCGCGCCGGTGCCGACTCCGCCACCGTCACGCGAATCCTGCGCTGCGAAGAAGTCCCCAGATGACCTGCGCGTGCTCATGGACGCGACGGAGCTGCCAGACAACGAGGACTACATGCACTACCGCGCCAAGCGCGAGCGGAAGCGCCAGGCAGCGCATGAGTACAAGGCGGCAGCAGAGTCCTCCTCCTCCTCCTCCTCCCCCAACCCTACCACAAGTGAGCACGTCGACACCGACCGCGGGAAAGGCAACCGACGTGGTCGCAAGCGCGGCCAACTGGACGGGCAGGATAAGATTGTGGCGAACCGCCAGCGCAACATCGAGCTGCGGGAGGCGAAGCAGGCGGCCTCGCACCTCGCCAATGCAGCGCACAAGACGGTCGACCACAGTCGAGCGTGAAGGACGAAGAGGACTCAGTACACACCATCGATATCTCCATCCACATCGCCTCGCTCCACTCCGCTGGACTCCCTTTTCGTATGGATGTGTGTGTGTGTGTCTGCCTGCGTGTCCGTATACGGGCAAGTTGTGTGAAACCGTTGGAGAGAGAAGAGACGCCGACTGCGTGCGAACGACCACAAAGGCGTTAGGTGAGAGAACTGAAAGCTGCGGCCCTAGCATAACCCCTAGCATAGCGCCTTCTCACCCGCCAACAGTGTAGGAAGTAAGATGTAACTCTCGTGCCCTCTTGGTACCGTCCACTACCTCCTTTTTCTCCCCACCGCTTACCCGCCATTTCACACACGCATTCGACACCCTTGCGAACCCTCTCTCGCTCGCTCCTTCTCCCTCTATTCTCTCCAGCTTCCACCCACTAGTGCCTTCAGCTCTCTTCTGTTTACAAGTATCATCTTCCACACACATCCACACAGCCCCACATCATGGATACCGAGGCAGCGAATGAACGTTCGGCGCCCAAGGACGGCCTCTGCGGTGCTGCCATGCTGAGCGATCCGACCGACAACGCAGAGGGCGAGGGCGAGAACGACGAGATGTGCCAGGTGTTAATCCCGCCGAACGCGAACATGGGCCCTGATGACGAGGAAGTCTGCGGTGTCTGTCTCGAACCCCCAGCGCCGGGCTGCTTTGTAGAACTGTGGTGTTGCGGCAATATCCTGTGCGTGGTGGACGCGCAGCAGCTGGGCAAGTGCCCCTTCTGCCGCGAGGAGCCGCTGGTGTGGAGCATCACCAAGTGATACGATCGTATACCTACACCCCTTTCACGTCGACTTCTGCAGTGGTGATAAAAGTCGCGTATAATCCACCATTACTCCCAGCACCACCCCGACTGTATTCCCTTGCTATGCATATTTCGAAGCGAGGACCACGTCGACGTACATGCACACACACACACACACACACACACTCACCCCCTCGCCTTCATACCGGCACCTACTGCCATTCTCCCCCCCCCCAGCCAACCTACACGTCCTCGCCACACCTACGTGGGTGCAGGCATCAGTATCAGTGCCCACGGCCTTGTTTTCAATTCTGTGGCTCTCTTCTTGGCGCGTATGGTAGTGGACATGGGATGGATTAAGTGAGGGTGGGATGGAGTGACCTTCCTGCCTTTACGCGTGTGTGTGTGTGGATGTGTGGGTGCGGGTGTCAGTACTTTGTCCGCAGTGTCTTCAGCCTTTTGCTTCCACTTTTGCCTTCCCTTTTGCTTGTTTGTGCTTTCTTTCGCTCCCTCTTTCCCTTCCTCTCCCCGCCCCTGGTTGCCCAGCTCTGTTTATTCGTGTTTCGCATGTGTTTTTTGTGTTGGTTGATTCGTTTGCGCTTACCCCCCTGAAGTCGCCCCTCACGCTCTCTCTCTCTCCCTTCTTCCCCTCCTTCTCTTGATGCTTCGTTTTCTGTTCTCTGCGTTGACTCCTCATGTGTGTGTTGCTGTTATGGTAGTCGCTCCTGCCGTTTCTCCATGAGGCCCTGAATTCACGTCGGCACTGATATGCAGTTTCCCCTCCCCCTCCTCCTGCCTCTACCGCCCCGCGTCAGCACACACGCACACCTTCTCTGCACGTATATCCCCCAGCCTCACCATCCTCGCTGCTGTCGCTGGAGTTGACGATAGAAAGAGAGAAGTACTGGTGAGGTGGTAGGTGATTTGGGGTGTGCCGTGCAACCGTCAGAGGGCGTTGAGGAAAGGCTGAGTGGTGGCAAAAGAGAGAGAGGGGGGTAGAGGAGTGGGGCTCTGCGTTTTTTTTTTTTGCTCTACAAACGTGATCGCACCTCCGTGCGTCCTATAAGCCACACGGCTGATGCGGCACGTGTTGCTCTTGTTCTCCCTTGTTTTGCTTTACATGCCCGCGCGCAGGCATGTGTACATCGATACTCTTGTCGGTTTGCCTCCTCCTTGTTCTCTCTAGTATGGGCCGGGTGGGTGTGTGTGTGTGGGAGAGGGGGGAGGAGGGGGGGATCTGTGCGTCCCTCGTTTCTTCTTTCCCGCCCCCAAAAACGAGGGACCGACATGCATAAACAAAACGCCGCTTTTCGCCCGCCTTCCCCCTCTGAGGTTTTTGTGGACGCACAGAGAAAGAGGGGTGAGCCGAAACGGAAAGGCGTGGGGCGCAGCTGAGTTGTAGCCCCTGTCTCCTGGCACCCTCCATCTGCAGGCGGATCGATCCGATTGCTGATGGACATTGGGATCGAGAAGCTCGGACCAGCTGAGTGGCGTGGAGGCGTACTGCTCATTAGCGAGTGTCATTTTTGTATACCTTCACTGCCCCACTCCTCGCTCTGCCTGCGTTTCTTGAAACACACGCACATGTGTACCTCTTCATTCACTCCGCTCCACTCCACGTGGTACGCCCACTGCCGTCCTCCACGTCAAGAGAAAGAAGCCGAAAAAAAACGAAAGAGACAACTGCGCATTACCATCATTACAGTCTACCTCCGACGTACAGGCAACAAAGCGAGTAGCCCCCCCCCCTTCCACCCCCGTCAAAAGATGGTCGTCATCAAGGGCGGCGGCCAGACGTACTCCGTCGGCAATGGCCGTCAGATGGAGTGGGATGAGGTGCCGGCGTCGTTCAAGGAGAAGATGGCAGACCAAAAGGAGATTGAGAAGTGCATCGATCTCAGAGCCAAGGCGCAACGCTGCATCAGCGATCGAGGCTTCTGGGCACCGGACTGCGTCAATCTCACCGAGGCCTTTCACCTCTGCCAGTCGAACGAGCTCACACGAACAGAGCTGACGCAGCGCAGGGCAACGGAATAGCCCCTGCCCGTCCCACCACCACCACCACCACCCCTCTGCTTCTCGTTTTAGTCAAGCACGCGCAGTCAACACACATGATCGTGTGTGTGTGTGTGTGAAAGAGGGAAGGAGGAGGAAGACAAGAGGGAACGACATCGCTACTCTCTTTCTTTTTCGTGCAGATATGGGCCAGTCGCCTGGCCTGTTACCCCCTTCTGATATCTGCCTGGTGCTACATGTAGTCTCACAAGTGGTGCTGCTCTTCTCTCCTTCTGTTCACATCTCTCTCGCAGGTGATTCTTCCTGGCATTCGACTCACGACTACGACCACCACCACATCCTGCCTTCTCTTGATTTGTCTTTCCCACACTCCCTCCAGGGAGATCGTGATGGTGTACCAGCTATCGGAGTCCATGGAGGAGAGTAACGGGAGGAGTGAAGAGAGGCGACGCCGAGCACCCACACGTGAACGAACAAATGCGGCCACAACGCCGTGGTAGCAGAACCAGTAGCTGCTGCACCGACGTCACTCATCACAACTCGGAATTATCATCTACCATGCAAGTATGAACCACACATGCACGCATCCTCTCCTCTCTCGCTCGCTCTCCCCTTCTCACACAAGACTCAAGAGAAAGGTGAAAAGACATGCCCGCAGATAAGCGCTGTGTGTGCCTGCGGGTGCGGATATGACACCTGGCGTCGGATGAGCACCAGGTGCTGCCCACATATGTATATAACGGGTGTATGTGTATGTGCGTTCCCCACCCCTATGCTCCCTCCTATTCGTCTTCCACCCTTCTTGCTGACTCTCTCTCCCTCTCTCTGATGGAGTAGAGTGGCATCTCTCCGGACGCTCCAGCTGATTCGTGCCTCAGTAGGTAACGAAACACCTTCGAGTGCGTTCATCCAGCCAGTCCTGCGCAGGCACACTCGCTGCTATCACACTAGGAAAAGAAAACACTTAGCAAGTAGAAAAGGGGGAAAGCAGCTACACTGCGTCGCCTCTATGTTTGTGCTGAAACCCGCGCCCAACGCCGACGCAGAGAACCAATAGCGAAGCCCTTCCTACCCACCCCCTCTCCCTCCCTCCCTCCCTCCCCCCCGCCCGGTGCACTCAGCGTCCACATCCTTCACTTGTAGCCGTAGGGAAAGCAAATCTATCGCCGTAGTAGTAGAGGTTTTTCTCTGTCGCATACGCCGTGTATGAGCCTATCGCACCACCGCATACACACACGCACACACACAGGGAGAGAGAGAAGAGCGCGTATTCGCTACTGCTTGATAGGTGCTGCCGCGGCTGTCTCACTACCGCGAGCCCACGCGATGCGCCAGGGATTTCTCCGCCCATCCGCGGCGCTCATGGAGCGCGTGCACGGCCAGCTCCGGGATCAGGACCGTATTTTTACAAACCTGTACGAGGACTTCGGCACCGGCATCAACGCAGCGGAGCGCCGTGGTGACTGGTACCGCACCAAGGACATCCTCCTCAAAGGCCATGACTGGGTAGTCAACGAGATCAAGGCAAGCGGCCTTCGTGGCCGTGGCGGTGCCGGCTTCCCGTCGGGGCTGAAGTGGTCCTTCATGCCTAAGAAGAAGCAGGATGACCGCCCGAGCTACATTGTGGTGAACTGCGATGAGTCGGAGCCTGGCACGTGCAAGGATCGTGAGATCATGCGCCACGAGCCGCACAAGTTGGTGGAGGGAGCACTGGTGGCAGGCTTTGCGATGCGGGCCCGCTACGGTTACATCTACATCCGCGGTGAGTTCTATAACGAGTGGCGCTCGGTCGATAATGCGATCCACGAGGCGTACGAGAAGGGCTACCTCGGCAAGAACGCGTGCGGTAGCGGCTGGGACTTTGACCTCTACACCTACCGCGGCGCCGGCGCGTACATTTGCGGCGAGGAGACAGCGATGATCGCCAGTATAGAGGGTGGGCAGGGAAAGCCCCGCCTGAAGCCGCCGTTCCCGGCGAACGTCGGCCTCTACGGGTGCCCGACAACGGTAACGAACTGCGAGACGGTGGCAGTGTCACCAACCATCATCCGGCGCGGCCCGCAGTGGTTCGCACAGTTCGGTCGCAAGGGCAACGCCGGCACGAAGCTTTTTTGCATTTCCGGCCACGTGAACCGCCCGTGCACAGTGGAGGAAGAAATGAGCATCCCTCTGCAGGAGCTGATCGAGCGACACGCCGGCGGGGTGCGTGGCGGCTGGGACAACCTGCTTTGCGTCATCCCCGGCGGCTCCTCATGCCCGCTCATCCCAAAGCACATCTGCGACAACATCCTGATGGACTACGACGCGCTCAAGGAAGCGCAGACCGGTCTCGGCACAGCAGCGGTGATTGTCATGGACAAGTCAACCGACGTGATCAATGCGATTGAGCGGCTGTCGCAGTTCTACATGCACGAGTCGTGTGGCCAGTGCACGCCGTGCCGCGAGGGCAGCCCGTGGCTGGACAAGATGATGAAGCGCTTTGTCCACGGGAACGCCAAAAAGGAGGAGATCTACACCTTGTGGGACGTGTCGAAACAGATGGAGGGTCGCTCCATCTGTGCGCTCGGGACGGCAGCGGCATGGCCGGTGCAGGGGCTCATTCGCCACTTCAGACCCCTCATGGAGGAACGCATCGACCGCTTCTGGGAGGCGAACCCACATTGGGGCAAGTCCGGCTCACCGTGGCGCCGCTGGAAGACGCATCGCTACTACACACTGCAGAAGGGCGATCGTCTCAACTGGGACGGCAAGATTGTGCGCAACTGGAACTAGTGCACCTGCGTGTGAAGAGGCTGAGGATGGCATGGATGCGTGTGTGTATGTGCACGTGTACGCCACCCTCTCCTCCTCCTCCTCCTCGACCCATCACTCTTTCACTCCGTCCCTCCCTCTTCTTGACACCTGTACCTCTTTTTCTCTGCTGCACTTTGCTGGGGACTGCTTCACTGTTTCACCCCTTTTCCTGTTCCTGACTCTCATCACTGCCGTCCATCTTGGCTTCTCTCCTCTCTCTTTCTCTATGCGCGTCGCCTATAGCCTCTCTGTGTGTGTGTGTGGAATGTGACCCGTGACTGGGTGGATCTCTTTTACCGGCGTATACGTTAGGCGTGCTTCTCTCCACCCCTCCCCCTCCTCCTCCTCCTCCTCTCGTCTTTGTTGGCCTGCCCTCTCAAGCCAAGAAAAAAACGATGCAGTCGGAAGAACAGCCAGAGCTGATGGCGCCCCCATCCTCACCCTGACACACACGCACGCACGCACGCCAGGCACGGAGCGGTTACATTGTAATGGTCCCCCTCTCTACTAGTCTCCGCGTGTGTCCCTTTTTTTTTTGCCGCTGCTGTTGCTGTTCGTTTCTTTGCGTATGATGCGATGTGCGCAACTGGCAATAGTGGTGAAGAGCCCGGTGTGTATGCGCCTCTACTCTCCCACTGGTCAAGTGCGCCAGCTATGTCGCTGCTAGTAGCGGTAGTTATTGAAGACAGTGCAAGGGGAAGTATGCTCGGTGGTATACACGGACTCGCATACTGCGGGGAACCAGCGCTGTGCCCGTCATGCCATCCCTCTCCCATTTCTGTCATTCACCAGCACCCCCATTTTCTCCTCTCTGTCCCTCCGCTTTCCCGTACGCTCTTCAACAAAATCCCTGATTGCCACAGTGTCCGTGCCTGTATGCCTCTGTGCCCACCCCACATCCGCAGCACACCTTCCCCCTTTTCCTTCCCTCGCCCCATCCCCCAATGGAAACCCGTCACCGTCGATTGTGCACCTGTGCCCTGTCTATGTTTTCCCTCTTTATATCGCCATCATGACCTACCCCACCGCCGACACCACAACTACGCACAACAACGCATCTCCTGCAGCACCAACCCTGCGGATTCAAAGTGCAACACGTTGCCGGCGCCTGCCGCCAGCCCGGAGTCGGGTTTTTTTGGCACGAGGGGGGAGAGGCCTCCCCCGTTACACGGCACAAAGCGAACCAGAAAACCCCCCCAGCCCACGCGCCCATGAAAACATATGCACAACACCCTCGCCCACCACACCCCCACCCCTCAATGCACTTTTATACAATGCAGGACCGAAAATACAATCCAGAAGGTAAGAATATACAAAGCTCTCTCAAAAAACCCCTTTCGTCTTCCCCTGCCTTGTCATGTCAGCTCCCGCTGCTGCGCCGAAGCACCCAGGCAAGGTGTTCCTGGACCCGAGTGAAGTAAAGGACCACCTTTCCGAGTACCGCATCGTGGACTGCCGGTACAGCTTGAAGATAAAGAACCATGGCAGCATTGAGTACGCAAAGGAGCACCTCAAGGGCGCCATCCGCGCCGATGTGGACACAAACCTCTCCAAGTTCGTGCCTGGTAGTACCGCCCGGCACCCGCTGCCGCCCTGTTCTGAGTTTATCGATTGGTGCATGGCGAACGGCATGGCGGGAGAGCTCCCGGTGCTCTGCTACGATGACGAGTGCGGCGCCATGGGCGGATGCCGCCTGTGGTGGATGCTGAACTCTCTTGGCGCCGAAGCGTACGTGGTCAACGGCGGCATCCAGGCCTGCAGAGCTGCAGGGCTGGAGATGGAGTCCGGCGAGCCCTCGTCGCCACCAACGCCAGCTGCGCACTGGCCCTACAAGACGGACTTCCAGTATCACTACCTCATGCACGAGATCCCGCTCAATGCGATCATCATCGACGCGCGCCCCGCCGACCGCTTTTCCACGACGGTGCGGCCGTACGCCTTGGACAAGCTGCCAGGCCACATCGAAGGCGCGCGCAACCTCCCCTACACCTCGCAGCTCGTGATGCGCGGGGGTGGCAAGGTGCTGCGCAGCGAGGAGGAGACCCGCCACAACATCATGACCGCCATCCAAGGCGCGTGTGCCACAACTGATCTGTCGAGCTGCGTCTTCTCCTGCGGCAGCGGCATCACAGCCTGCATGAACATTGCACTGGTGCACCACCTTGGCCTTGGCCATCCGTACCTCTACTGCGGCTCCTGGTCCGAGTACAGCGGTCTTTTCCGCCCCGCCATAGTGCGCAGGGTCATCAATGACCACGGCATGTGCATGCAGATGCAAACCCCCGCCCTCGGTGACAACCCAAAGGCAAACCTCGACACCATGACGCTAAAAGTCGACGGCGCACCCTGCAAGAGCCCTGATGCGGAGGTGAGGAGCGCCGCTGTCCACCTTCACTCCGGCGAGGCAGCGACGGTGTACTTCAAGAGCGGCCGCGTCGCCATGATCGAGGTGCCGCCACCGTCGAACTAAACACGGCGTGGCCCCAGCAGCGCCGGACCGTGGGAAACGACGCGCGGCGCAGAAGCACGGGGCGCCAGTAGCGCGCGCATGGCCCAAGCGAACACCCCTCCCCCTTATTCCCTTAGCGAATGGACCCCGCAGCGCACCCACACGCAGAGCTACCCAAACGCTTTACCGGGTTTTTGCGCGTCGGCTGCCAAGGTCACAATACTCAAAAACATATATATACGCAAAGGCCGCTTGTGGCGCATAACGCGCTGGCCGCCGCTGCCATGGCCGGCCTTGGGGTGGCGGGTGCCGCTAATAGATTTCAGCCCCCTCCCCCGCCAGCCGCGCCCGCGTTTGGAGGGAAAGAGCTTTTTTCCCCTCATGGAAAGCAAGTTTTTGTCATCCGGGTGTTTCAAGGCAGGCGCCAAAAAAGTCCCCTTCCAGCCGTTAGTTGATGTTGGCATTCCTCCTTTGGCGAAACACAGCACTTTTTCCCCCCCTCCTCGCCCCACATTTTTGTAACCACGGGATTTGCGGCTGGCGCGGCCTCCACGAATCGAATGGGCCGTTTCGAAAGCGCCAAAAGAGCCCACAACCGAGCATTCCGGTCGTGACGGCGCTTCGCGTGTGCCACTCGGAAACGGCAGGGCGCCAAAGCATGCGGCTAACCGACCCACCACCCACAGGAGCCGAGTTAGCGGCCGTTCATTGTTCAAGAAAACGCCAAAGAGGGCAAGGCCTTCTCGGCACGTATCCGGGCCGGGGCACGCCACGTCACAGAGCCTCGCCCACCCACCCCCGAGGTGGCGCGCGACCGAAGAACGGACACGCGCAGACCTCACCCACCAAAAGGGGTTGCCACTCTCCGCGGGTCCCGCGTGGTTTTGTAACACCCGAAAGTTGCTTGCCACGATTCCGCGGTTTTGGCGTTTCCGGAATCCCCCGGGCCCCACGGGGATTTCCTGGCGCCCCGCCGACGGCGCGCCCGGCAAAGCCGAAACCCGTTCCCGCGACGGATGACGCCAACGAAAACGATCGGCACAGCCTCCCACAGCCCGGAAAAGACATCCGGGGCGGGGGCGTTCCCCGCAGCGAATTCCCGCCCCCACGACCGAACCAGGGCCCCCCCGCCCACAGGCCCGGCGAGATGACCGGCCACCACAAGCGGAAGCGATGCGCGCCCCCCCCCCACAGCCCGGCCCCCCATCCGCCAGCCGGCACCCTCGCAAAGAAGGGGCGGAGGCCAATGATGCAGACAAGATGAATTGGGGCTGAGGCGCGGAGTCCTTCAGCAGCCGCTTCCACCGCGGCTGTGTTTTCCACCTCGTTGCAAGGAATCCCTGCGCGCGCGCATGCAAACTGGATGTGAACTCCTCATCCGTTGTTCACCAAGAATGGTGGGCAGGAGCGGATTTAGCCCCCAAACGCGGACGTTTGGCGCAAAGGGCCTGCACCCAGCGCGGCCAAAAGGGACCGGCCATCAGCCCCGGGAAGAAGCAACCGTTTTTCCCCCGGCACAGCCCCGCAATGGGAGGGACGAGCTTCCGAAGACCCCTGCGAATTGCAATGCCCTCCACTCTGCGGCTGCTGGCTGGGGGCCACGGTCCTCGGTGACAGTTCGTCGGAAAGTCGTGCTAAAAGGGTTGGATGGCGGCGGCGGCTGGGCAGTGCGGGTGTCACCGGGCACCGCCGCCCGAAGCTATGGCGTAGAGTGCTCTAGGGGGACAACGGGGGGCGTCAATAGATGCGACATGTTTTGTAATAACAAGGTTGCCCTCTGCCACAACGTGTGAATGGTGTAAAGGCGAACGGATGCCAATAGACACGCCGTGAGAAAACGCACAGCGCCAGGGTGCACAGGGGAGATGTTTCGTGGGGCCTCGCGCGGGTGTGGGCTCATTCCAAACAAGCAGCGCAGCAACAAAGCCACCCACCCCACCCGCCCGCCGGCGGGAACGGGGCTTTGGTCCAGGGGGTTTTCGAAAGCCCCACCCAGTTTCCGCGAACCTGGCCACCTTGAAGGGAATGGGCCGTCCCCGAAACACTTTTATCTGCATGGGAAAGGGGCCGGGTTCCAGCAGCACCGGTTCCTCATCACAGGCGGAGGGGGGACCAGCGGCAGGCAGGTGAAAACAGGCGCGCCGGCCGATCAGCTTTGATTTGGCCGCGCCCCGCATTTCCCCCAATCCGGCGGCCTGGGGGCACCATGGCCAGGCGGAAATTGCCTCATATCGCGCGGCGAAGGTCAAAACTGGCGGTTTTCAACGCGACACAACTGCATCCTCTGCGGCCCTGCTTGCTTTTGCGCATGCGTCGCATTGGCGTTGTATTTGGCTCGGGCACCCGGTTGAACACCAATACGCTTGAGATTCCTTTTCCACCGAACAGTGAAACAGTGACCCCGTGCCCCCCGAGGAGAAGTGGGTCGAACACTTTCTCTTCGTCCGTGTGGCTCGGGGTCTGCGAAACAGGGCTTCGCCTTTTTGCGGATTTATCCGCATGCCGCTGTCTTTCGACCACGCCGCCACTTTTCCAAGAACCGCGTTGCCGATCCTTACTTCAGAATTCTGCCGACGACATGGCATGGTTATGGCCAGGTGATTTGCGTACATGCCGAACTGGGCGTCAGGAAATCAGGCTACCAGCAACTCTGGGAGGGCGGTGGCTTGGAGGGGGGATGGTTGTGGTGCAAGAACGGTGCCTTGATGCTATAAGCCATTAGGCTATACTGTTTGCTTAATCGGTTTCCAAGCTTTGCTTGCGCATAGCGGTGTGCAAGGAAGTTTCGGAGCCAGTGCTTCAAGCGGGTGCCGGGGAAACCCTGTGGTCTCTTCTGGAGAATCGCGGGATCCACACTGTTGAAGGCTTCGCTAAAATCCACCAGGATCATCAGCATCCGCATTGCTCGGCGGGTTGCTTGCTTGCTCCCTGCCCGGGCGCTTGCCAATCATCACGTGGTAATGGATATTTCTATGTATCTCGACCGTTTCCGTGATCCTGAAAAGCACCGTTTTCTTGGCGCAGCCACGCCCATGCGCATGTTGGCGTAGATGGAGCTGCCGCGCATGAAATAAGCACATTAACCCCATGTGCCGCATAAGTTTGGAGACGCAAGAGGTGGGACTAATTGGCCGGTGCGGCGGAGGATGTTCTGGTGGCTTCCAAGGTTTTGGTGGCGGTACAACGTGCACGTTCTTCCGCTGTTGGGGAACAAGGTGGGCGATCCACATCCAGCTAATGGGAGTTAAAATGTGTGCTTTTGCCTCATGGGGGGAAGGGGACGATGCAGCGCCTCGTTGAAGATGCCATCCGGCCCTGCCGCCCAGCTGTTTTCGAGACGCGCCAGAGTTCCCCCGGGCCCTTTGCCCGAGAGCAGGCGGTCTGTTCCCTCTTGCCAGTTTGTCTTCATCCAATTCGCCGTCGCTCCATTCCCCGGCAGGAAGGAAAGAAAAGAGCGAGCGCGTGCTTGGCGCGTCTTCGGCAGGAAAAAGGTAAGGAGGTGGCGGTGAAGTCGGTGACCCTTGTGCGTCGGCAGAACGAGCGGAAAGAGGGGGGATGATGGGTGGTCTGAGGTGTGGGCGCCTCTGGAATGGGGGAAGGCATTTCCCGGGTGTAATCGTGGCCTGGGAAGGGAACAATAGTGGGCGGTGGGGATGAAAATGTCAGGGGCTGGGGGATTTGCGGTGCGGTGGAATAGGGTTTGCGCAAGCAAGCGGTGCTTGCAACCAATGGTGTATTCAGGGCGACCGTCGGCGGTGGGAGGCGCCTGATGGACAGGAGGGAAAGTTTGTGCAACGCGCACCAACCACGGAGCAATGGCCAGGATAGGCCTTTGACATCCGCCAGCGCCATGCCTCCTTTGGGACGTGCCTGGTGACGCGATTTTCCTCATGCTTGCGTAATTGGCGCCTGCTCGGGGTATGTTTGTACGAGTGGGCATGGTAAACTGATTGTGCGTCGGCGGCTTGCTCGTCGGCGGCGTCCATCCCGGCGGGCCACCGCACAACCCCACGAGTTCGGCAGCCATGCGGACAACTGCGCTTCATAGCGCGCAGGGAGGAAGAGTTGAACGACGCTTTGTGCTCGTCAAGAGTGGCTTTACCAACGGTATCGCAGCTTTTCGTGCTTCGGTACCGAAATGGCCCGGATTTGCCCCCTTTCCGGCTGTTAAACGTCCCCGGGGATGCGGGGGTTGACAGAGCTAGCGAAGCCCAACGAGCCATAGTGACAGCGCGAAAAGGGAACTTACGTTTGGTATAAATGGCTTGTTGATACACCAGCTGGCCATGTAGACACCCTGGGACTACGACAAGTCAAGCGCACTTTCTGTGCCTCTCTGGAAATATGCTGGCGTGCCCGGCGAGTTCTCCGGCATGGGGCCCGGATCGCACGTAGGGGCTGCGGGTTGGTCGGCGGTGTCTGGCTGTTTTTTGGGGCGTCACCAGGCCGCGAGAGCCCGAATGGCCCCCTGGACAAAAAAAAAAACCCGCCATGCGCCGCCGCGGGCGCCCGCGACCCCCACGGCGCAAGCATTTTTGGCGCCACCGCCCCGGGCAGTGGGGCGCCGGAACAGACCGCACCACCGGGAACCCCCCGGATGCCGGAAAGACTTTGTGAGGGTTTGCCCCCCCCCCGCCACCCGAGGGAGGCGCGGGGCCGTTTCAGTCGAAAGCGGCGCGGGCCTCTTTGCTTTTCCGGGGTCGCTCGCGTTCGCCCGCGCGATCGTGAGAGGCAAAGGGCTGGGTTTAACCCCTCATCCCCCCGGGAAACAGCACCTCATCCGGGGGGGGCGGCTTGAAGCCCGGCAGGCCCCGCCGCGCGTCGTTTCCCACGGTCCGGCGCTGCTGGGGCCACGCCGTGTTTAGTTCGACGGTGGCGGCACCTCGATCATGGCGACGCGGCCGCTCTTGAAGTACACCGTCGCTGCCTCGCCGGAGTGAAGGTGGACAGCGGCGCTCCTCACCTCCGCATCAGGGCTCTTGCAGGGTGCGCCGTCGACTTTTAGCGTCATGGTGTCGAGGTTTGCCTTTGGGTTGTCACCGAGGGCGGGGGTTTGCATCTGCATGCACATGCCGTGGTCATTGATGACCCTGCGCACTATGGCGGGGCGGAAAAGACCGCTGTACTCGGACCAGGGAGCCGCAGTAGAGGTACGGATGGCCAAGGCCAAGGTGGTGCACCAGTGCAATGTTCATGCAGGCTGTGATGCCGCTGCCGCAGGAGAAGACGCAGCTCGACAGATCAGTTGTGGCACACGCGCCTTGGATGGCGGTCATGATGTTGTGGCGGGTCTCCTCCTCGCTGCGCAGCACCTTGCCACCCCCGCGCATCACGAGCTGCGAGGTGTAGGGGAGGTTGCGCGCGCCTTCGATGTGGCCTGGCAGCTTGTCCAAGGCGTACGGCCGCACCGTCGTGGAAAAGCGGTCGGCGGGGCGCGCGTCGATGATGATCGCATTGAGCGGGATCTCGTGCATGAGGTAGTGATACTGGAAGTCCGTCTTGTAGGGCCAGTGCGCAGCTGGCGTTGGTGGCGACGAGGGCTCGCCGGACTCCATCTCCAGCCCTGCAGCTCTGCAGGCCTGGATGCCGCCGTTGACCACGTACGCTTCGGCGCCAAGAGAGTTCAGCATCCACCACAGGCGGCATCCGCCCATGGCGCCGCACTCGTCATCGTAGCAGAGCACCGGGAGCTCTCCCGCCATGCCGTTCGCCATGCACCAATCGATAAACTCAGAACAGGGCGGCAGCGGGTGCCGGGCGGTACTACCAGGCACGAACTTGGAGAGGTTTGTGTCCACATCGGCGCGGATGGCGCCCTTGAGGTGCTCCTTTGCGTACTCAATGCTGCCATGGTTCTTTATCTTCAAGCTGCACCGGCAGTCCACGATGCGGTACTCGGAAAGATGGTCCTTTACTTCACTCGGGTCCAGGAACACCTTGCCTGGGTGCTTCGGCGCAGCAGCGGGAGCTGACATGACAAGGCAGGGGAAGACGAAAGGGGTTTTTTGAGAGAGCTTTGTATATTCTTACCTTCTGGATTGTATTTTCGGTCCTGCATTGTATAAAAGTGCATTGAGGGGTGGGGGTGTGGTGGGCGAGGGTGTTGTGCATATGTTTTCATGGGCGCGTGGGCTGGGGGGGTTTCGGCTGGCCTGCGGCCCGCGTTTCTGTTATTGGGGGCGCCGGGTTTTCTTTCGCGTGACGGGCGCCTGCCGAGCTGGCGGGGGGGCCGGTCAGGGGAGCGCGGCGGGGGCGGAAAGCTCTTGCGAGGTGCGCCAGGCAAACGGGCGACGGTGCATGAAAAGATCCCCTTTGTCCAAAACGACGTGGGGGTCTCGTAAGGCAATGGGCGGCGCGCGGAAGAGGAAGATCCGGTGGGGGCGTGAGGACCGTTGTGGGGAATCCGGAGCCAAGCTTCGAGAGGGGGGGGTGAAATCGAGCGGCGTCACTGTGTTATTTTTGTCCGCGTGCAGAGTGGTGTGTGTGTGTCAAAGCTTTGGGCCTGCTTGGTTTCTTTGGCCCGGGTTTTGTTTAGAATGGTTTTGCTAGGGCTTTGGCTGCTTTGCAATCCTTCGATCTTTTGCTTCTGGCGCGTCGCCGTCCGCCGTTTTGGTTCTGAGCCCTTGTTTCACCTTGCCGTGTTTCCTCCCGCGCGGGAGAGGGCAGGGAAATGGAAAGAAAAAACTAGCGTACCGCAAAGGGTTCCAGGGCCATCGCTGGCCCCCGCGCCGGCGGATGACCAACCTCATGAATCAGACGGGATGTGATGTTTTTTTCCAAGTGGTGTCCTATTCGAAAGGTGGTCGACCCCGTTCGCCGGCGGCGAAAAAGCCATCCGTGACAGGATTCGAACCTGCAACCCTCTGATCCGTAGTCAGATGCTCTTCCATTGAGCCACACGGACTTGCGGGTGTGGAGAGAGACTTGAGGGGTTTATTCTCTTCTGAAAAAGTACATTCAAACAAGATACTCAATGTCTTCTAGACGGTGCAACGATTAGCAAGCCGGAGCGTTGCTCTGTAACCTTCGGGGGCTTCCTAGGTGGAGCGGGGGTGTCGTGGACCAGCGAGGGTGGCGCGCTGCGTTGACGCGGTGCTCTGCTTGGCTGTGTGTCGGTGTGGCCTGCCCCCCTGTAGAGGGGTGTCGTAGGCTACCCGTTGAAGCGAGGGAAACCGGGTCAGGCCGGAAACGGAACAGCCCATCCTGCGCACGTCCGCCGTTGCAGAATCACGCCGCGGAGCATGACCGCACTTGAGCCCCACGCGCCGTCGCAAAACCTTTTCCGGAGGCGCGGCTTCTCCGGTCTTTGCGGTGGGGGTGGGGCGGTATTCCCCATCCCCGCCTCCCGACTCCCCGAGTTCGTGCTCGTATGCTGGACTTGGCGCGAAAAACTTATCGCGGATCTTTGGTGGCAAATCTCGCCCCAAAGTCTACGTTGGGTATGGCGGCAAGTACAATTCCATCAACTACACCACTGCATCAGTCAAGGGATGGGGATGTAAGTACCAACGGGGGATGGGTGGTTGCTTTGGATGACGACGCCGCCCAGAGCAGTGCGGAGGGGGCGTACCATTGACTTCAGAGCAAAGCACCCCGCCGACGCCGATCCACGAGCTATTTTTTCGACTACTGCGTTTGCTGTTCCGGAGGTTTCCACAACGTGGATGAAACGCCGATTATCGAGGTATTGGGAGAGGCTATGCCCTCGACAGGTCGTCGGAGTGCGCCAGTGCACTTCTTCACGACCGCGGGATACAGGCCACTTCCTTTAGGATGATGACTGGAGAGACTCACCTCGTAGATGACATTTCTCGCAGCTTTGGGGCAGGCTTTTCTGCACAAGCCATCGGAGTCACCGGCAGACGACATTGGCATCCCGAGTTGAAGAAACACCTACTCCCCATCGTGCGAGTGAACGGAAGCCTAGAAGGTGATGCACGCGAATGGCTGCTGTTTTGTGTGCCACGAGGTCGGAGGGGAGTGCTGTCGAGTGGTCCCAATCAACACGCAAGAAAATGGTCAAGTACACAACGTGCTCCACTGCGGTTCACACATTTGTCCGTTACGTACGCCAGCCGATCGTGGGGTGCACCTGCCTCTTTACTTCTCCCCTCCCCCCTTTTCCTTCTCCAACCACAAGTATCGACAGAGCTGCTTTCTTCTTGCGTGCTGCCAACACACTTCAAGCAACACAAGACTCGGCGAGAAATGTGGGAAGGAGGGAGAAGGCGGACTCCCCGTACCTCACTGCCCGTTGGTCAGCCGAGGTTCAAGGAAGAAAACACACAGAAGCGCTATTCCCCGAGGAGAGGACACGGGTGGCGAGGCGGGCCTAGCTAAACATCTGCCTTGCATAGCGGGAGAAAAGAAAAAGCGTGTCCTGCGAGCGTTGGCGCCGACATGGCGGGGCTCACGTTCACGTCCGAAACACAAACAACATGAATGAATGCTGAAGAGCACATGCGACCTAGCAGGAGCTGACGGCGAAATGGCGATCACCCTCTTCTGCTCCGTCACTCTACGCATCGAGTCGTGCGACGACGATCTTCCCCCCTTTGGGAGGAGGGGAGGGAGAACGCATCAGATTCCATACAGTGCACTGCGTCCTTCTCCCCCCGCCCCCACACACCTTCCGTGCCTCTCTGTGTATGAAATGAAAGGAGAGAGATTCAAGATGGGCGCTAAATTGAACACACGCTCGCATGCACAGTGCGCTGTGGCGCTTGGCCTACAAGGCGTAGTAGAACAGGTGAGGAGAAGGTCACATCAGGAAGCGAAGTGAATAAAATGAAGGTTCAAGGTGTAACATGACCGGGGCCTGAACGGAACCAGCGCTCGAGAGAATGTGCATAAGAGGTGATGGGAAGCGCTTGACGCTATTTGGTGTTGCACATGAGCAGCACGATTTCAAAGTATACCGCCAAACTTCATCAGTGACTGTACGCTGCTATCCTCGCCCCCCTCTTTCATGTATTGTTTCGTCTCTTGTGCGTTCATCATCATCATCTCGCCTGCGTGTTACCACATTTTTTTCTGTGCGAGAAAGGCCAACATAACACGACGGAGCACATCGACACAGATCACTGCCTGCCCACTGATGCGTGATTGGCAGCAGCGGCAGCACAGACAGAGAGAGGCCAGTGCACCACACACATATATCAACACAAGGATGCGAAAGTTGCCGTTGCCACTCTTACATGGCCACAAGACGCCTCCACACACGTGACTACTTTGTTGCCCTCGCGCGTGTGAAATCCGAGGAAGAGAGCGAGGTGGGGGTGGAGGGAGGGGGAAGAGGAGAGGAAAGGCAACTACAGAGGAGTCCCGGGACCGTCTTCGGACTTGTTATGGGCGACGTCGCAAACGTGTCGGACGCCGTCGGGTAGGGAGGGGAGGGGGGGGAGGCTGACTCCGCCCTTCCGCCCTTACGGCGCTGCTGTTTTTCCTCTTGATGCATTCCACAAAAGTGCAGGACCTGGGCCTTCGCTTGCCCATGATGTTTCCCCGGTGGCTGCCACGATGGGGGCTGGCTGGAGCTCACAGACAAGATAGTAAAGCCAGTTAGCGGCCTCCTCAGCGTGAAGGAAGGAGAGCTACCACGCCCCCACACACATACCCGCACGCAGGGGCCGCGGGCTGCCCGGACGAAGCAGCCGAGATTCTCCACAAAGGGGCAAAACACCTCTGCGATGAGAGGGGGAGGGAGAGAGACGACAACGACGACGATGCGCGCGCTGACAAAACACTGCCCACCTCGAGAGTGACACCGCCAAGTAAGGAGAGGCGAAAGGCCCAATGAAAGAAACGCTCCGCGAAAGCAAACGACAGGCAGCCAGCGTGAGTGCGCTTGCTTACGCGCGTGTGGGAGGGAGGGGGAGAGGAAGGGCCACGGTAGGTGATGCGTGCATTTACCGTCATACCAAGAGAGCGCAAGATAAGAATAAAGCACTTCGACAAACAATTGTATGTGCGTGCCTCGACTGCTCTCCGTTCTCCGGCCGCTCGATGCACGAGGACGCTCTCCTACAGCGGGATCTCGCGGTGACGGGTGACAAACGAGTCCACCACCCCCTCTACCGATCCAGCAAACTCCCGCACTTCCACCGTCTCCCCGCTAATGAAGGTGTGCGGCTGGACGTACTGCTTGCGTGGCTTGCGGCACGCCATGATGATGTCGCGGTAGCACACGTACTTGTCGTTCACGACCGTCATGCCCTCGTAGTAGGCGCTGCCACGCTTCACATTGGCCGTCGCCTTGTTAACGTTGAGGTTCACCAGTAGGTCTCCGATCGCCTGGCGCCCGTCCGTGGAGATGCGCTCACGGTCGAGTGTGATGAGGAGACCTTCCTTGGCGTCCTCGGAGATGTGCACAATCGAGTTCGGGGCACGCACCAGCGCCTGGAGGATGCAGAAGCGCGCTCGCATGTGAGCCTGGCGCCACTGCTGCTTCTCCGGAGTGTAGAACTCGAGCCCGACGAGGCCGGCGCGCACCATGTTCAGCCAGCAAATATAGATGGCGTCCTGCTGCTCCTTCGCTGTCTTGAGTTTGAAGATCTCCAGAAGGTCCGGCAGCAAGCACAGGTACAGCGACACCGCCTCAGCGCGGCACTCCTCGTACGAGCTGCCAATACCGCCAAACACGCTGGAGTACGTGTCGCCGGGCTTGTACCACGTGGCGACCGGCTGGCCGCTAATGGGGTCCACCGTGTTTTTATCAAAGTTGAAGGTGCCGTCACTATTCTCCAGCAGCAGCTTGCCTGTACCGTGGCCCAGCAGCTCGTGGATGCCGACGTTCACCGAGGTCGCGGCGAGAATGCTCGTCTTGTACAGCTCCCAGTCGGCCTCTGTGATGTAGTCCAGCTTCTCCTTGAAGGTGAGCGCGTTCACCACGTTGGACAGGAACACGTTCTTGAAGCCGACGGTCTGGCGGATGTCGTCGTAGTTGGGGATGTTGATCCCGGCCGGAATGCCGCTGCTCGCAAACCCCAGGACGTCGAGGCTGGTGAAATCGGGGTTGGGTAAGACGTCCTTCTCGAACGCCTTGCCCCATGGCAGGTGGGCAATAAACTTCTCGCCCTGCTCCACCAATGCGCCATACATCTTCGACTGCTCCTTGTTTACCACCGCCACGAAGCCTTCCCACTCCGCCCGCACGCCGGAGGGGTCGCGGTACGACTCGATGAAGCCGATGTTCGTCTCCACCGTTGGCCCCACGTCCTTCACCCACTCCTTCTGGCTCTCCTTGTGCGCGTCCACGTCGCCATACTGGAAGTGTTCGATGTAGTGGTCCAACATCCGCACCTGCGTCTCGTTCTCCGCGTACGGGCGCGCCTTGCGCAGCTCCGCCACGACGCGGGCCATCTCTTCCTTGTAGTCGCCATAGTACATTGCGATGGTGCGACCGTTGAACTCCACTGCCGGCACCGTCTTCTCAGTCGCCGCCGCGACGCGGATGACGAGGGTGCCGTCTTCTGCCTTGAATACGCGTGTGTTGACGCCATCGATCCTCTTCAATGCGAGAAAGTCATTCGCCACAACGGCGTCCTCACGGGTGATATTTGGGCTGTAGTACCGCGTGAGCCCCCTGGGAGGGAAGTCCAGTGTCAGTTTGCCATCCTCCAGGTCGTAGATTGCGTCCAGCAGCTGCGTATCCACCGCTGGGGAGCCCTCCGCACTGGTCACGATCTTCGCAAAGGTTTCCTTCGCAATCGATGGAATGAACTTGGTGTCGCCAAAGGACGTGTAGTTGCCCATGTTCGAGTAGACCATCGCGAAGTACTCCAGGAACTGACTCACCTCATTGGGGTCGACGCCGGCGTTAGTGCTGTTCGACTTGAAGGTGTCCAGCGGCTGTGCACTCAGCACTTGGAAGAAGAGACGTAGAAGCGGCAGAGACTCGGGACTCAGCTGCTCGGCCACCACCGGGGTGCCGCACCACCCCGCCACCATCATGTGATGGGCGTAGTGGCGCTGCTTTGGGGTCAGGTCCTTGAAGGCGTTGGCGATGGCCAACGTGCAGTACGGCACCGCACGAGGGGTGACGTAAAGCGCATTGTGCGACATCTTGAGTCACAGTAAGAGCGAGGAGGGAGCTGCCTGAGGGGTTAGTATGATGGAAGGGGGGTCGGTCGAAGAGAAGGGGGGGGGAGGAGGCTGAGAGATGTACGAAGAATGAAAAAGTAGCTGTCACTTACGATATCCCGCAGGTATGTTTGGTGGTACAGGACACACACACACGCAGACACGCACAGCACGTGTGTGCGCGCGTATGTGAGGGAGAGAGGGAAGGAGGGAGGGAGTGGAGGAGGAGCACACAGAGGCACACGCCCATACCTGCCCACACCGGTACCAAACAGCGGCGCACGGGAGGGAGGGAGAGGGGGGGGGGTCGATGGCACGACTGTGACACGGAAGTGTGTGTGTGTGTACCAACGTGCAGAACTGTTCTTCTCTTGTTTCTCCATTCCAAGGCATCCATTCCCCGCTCCACCCTGGACCCTCCCAGGCCTCATCGTGTGCTGCGGGGTTGCGGAAGACGCGTTTTGCCCGAAGGCGCCAACTCAGCCGCCTGAGCACGACCCCTCCCTCACACTCTGCCCATCCCCATCCGTAAGTGGTGGGCGCCGGGTGAGGTGCGTTGAAGCCATCCTGATACTCTGCCCGCCATGTAGATGGCACAGGTGTGCCCCTTGTCGCATGCCGCTCCGACATCCCCACGCTGTAGGTGCCTGGCCCTGTCGCCACTAGAAGTGGTTCGGTGTGGGCAGGAGTAGGGGTGCGACTTGGTTCGCCCCCCCTACCCAGCGTGGGGTGCTGGGCTCTGGATACCACGCGCTAGGGTGTGTCCCCCTCCCCGCCATTAGGGATGCAGAGAAGAGACGAAGGGAAAAAGGTGATAGCGTCGTGCAGAGTCCGCACCCACACCCACACGCACGGAGGTGGCGACGCGGAGGCGGTGGACAACAGAAGACAAGGTCAAGTTTGCACCTCCTTGATACACATAGACACGTAGATACGGGGTGGGGGTGAAGTGGGGATTGAGGAGGGGGGCGGGGAGGGCGTAGTACGGAGAAGAAAACAAGACGAACCCCAAATGCGAGCCGCCACCAGAAGAGCGCGCGGTGACTCGCACACGCACACGCACACACGAACGCACAGGCGCTGTGAGGTAGCATTGGCATGCATGAGCGGAGGCGTACAGCCCCATCTCCTAGTGCCACCGGAGTGGGGTTCCTCGTGCTCCCTCCCCATTTGTGCACCCCAAAATTTCCCACGCCACTCCTCGCCGCTTCCGCCTCTTTCATCCGGCGCCTCATTCATTCTTTACGCGTCCAGTAATCGCCGAGCTCCAGCACCGTAGACCACAACAACCCCGCCAAATCCGTCGTCGTTCCATCGTGTACGTCGCTGCCGTCGTCCTTCTCCGTGTGCCACGACTTGGGGAATGGGACGGGAATAAGATGCAGAACACGCTGCGTGTCCAGCCAGTGCTTGTGGTCATCTTCAACGACGAAGGTGTCGCGGCTGCGGCGCACGTCTTCCTGGTGAGACGGGGAGAAGAAGACGTTGTGGTTGACGATGTTCAAGTACTCTTCCGCATTGAAGTCACTCTCGGCGGCAACCTCCCGACTCAGCCTGTTGTATACTCGCAGATCCTCAAAGTGCTCTATGGACCTGACGTCGTGGAGGGTGCGAGCGACGCTGTGCAGCGTGAGCATCTCGTGCGGCGCACCGTACATTAGCCACGACCGCGGAAGCGACACCACTGACGGGCGCGATTCGTTGTTGGCCAGCAGCCGTCGCCTGTAGGCAGCGTTGATGGCTGCGACTGCCGCATGTGGCGAGGGGCCAAGGAGGCGGAGAAAGGAGTCGGCCTTCACACGCGCCTCGGCCTGCGGCAATGCGCTGGCCTCGTGGTACCGCCACAGGAGTTCTGCGGAGATGGCCGAGCTGTACCTCATCGCTCGGCGGCGAAGTTCCGTCTCGCGCTGCGCCAGCTCCGCGTAGAAGATGCCGCTCTGCGTCGGGTACGTATTCTTAAACGTCGTCCCTGCCGGCCCCATAAGATCGTAGAGGGCAAAGAGGTCGACGGAGTCGTAGAGGGACTGCGGGCCATCAGAGTAACGCGTCCGCATCACGGAGGGGGTGCTGCGCCACTGCCGTGCTAGGTGCCGCGACCCATACGTGTTGTCGTCCCTGGCCCAGTGTTTGTACGCCTCCTCGCCGTCGAAGAGAATGACGGAGATGATGGGGAGGTGCTGCACCCAGTCCAGCCACATGCGTACGTCTACTTGGGCCTTTGTTGGATGGTTTTGCATATGCTCAGAAGCAAAGTTTTGTTGCTCGTCACCGACGCTGTAGGGGCGCGCGAAGAAGTACTGGTACAAGAGTGCATGATGGGCTGGTGAGAGAAGCGACACCAGGCGCTCTCGCACTTCAGTCACCGTTGTGGAGTTGCGGAAAGTGCTCGTGAGCCCGGGAATCACGGAGGCTGCGTCGCCGCCCGCTGCACTGGTCCGCTGGGCCTTGTATGACTCCGTCAGTGCCTCCGCCGCATCGGTCAAAACAGCGATGTTCTTGATGATCCGCAGGAGAAATACCACCGGTATGGCAGAGTCACAGGCAGCGAGGAAGGGGAAGTCTGCGAAGTACTTTGAATCCCAGTGCGCGGCAAGGACAACGTGCTTCATGGGCTGCTGCGTCGCCGGTTCGGCGGCCCGCGCGGACAGACTCGGCTTCAGCGGCACCCGCTCTCCCTTCGCATCCGGGGACAGAACGACCCGTGTGCCAGGCACCCCGCGCTCCAAAGCAGGACGGGGGTAAAGCGGGATGCCGTCTTGTGCCTGCCGCAGGAAGTTCTCCTGCGAGTACACGGTTTCTCCGGTCATGTCGGCTGGGTGGTATTCAGCTTCGAGTACGTCTTTGCGATCGTCAGCGCGGGTGCGCCGGCGGTTTGGTACGGCGCCGACGAACTCGTCGACTGGGTCCTTCGAGCCAGTTGCGGCTGCGGCCTGCTTGCGTCGGAATTGAGACCCGCCGGGGAACTGAAAGACGAGGTTTTGCATCTCGACGCGCGACTTTCCTTCGATGCGTATTGGAATTTCGGCCGTGAAGTTGTCCCAGCTCAGCGACCACCGCCATCCAGGCTCACGGCCCACAGCCTCATCCTGCGGCGCGGCGGTGAGGTGCGGTGCACCTGGCCACGAGGTGGCCGCCTTCTCCAGCAGTTCCTGTCCACGGGGACTGAGGTGCGGCGGCGCTGGATGGTAGGCGTGCTGTGCTGCGTCGAACCGTCGACGTCCGAGTCCTTCGTCAACGAGGTGATGGAGAAGGGCGTCGCGCTTCGTGCCTCCGATGCGAGGGCCGTAGCGCAGAATCGCGTCCATCGCCGCGCGGTAGTACCGTCTCTGCTGCGCTGGTGGGTAGAGAAAGGCGAGGCTATCGAAGAAATCGGCGTCTGCGTCGTCGCTGTCGACAGCGTCCCAGGCATGCGCCGTCAGCACATCCTCGGCGACATCCACTGGCGTACGGCTTCCGTGCTCAAACCACGACTCCAAAGCCTTCTTCGTGAGCCGCGGCAGGGTGCGGCGCTCGACCTCCCAATAGGTGGGGCGAAAGCCGTTGTCTCTCCACTTCCGCACCATCGCCTCCTCCCGCTCCCGGAGAGCGGCGTCGTTGACGGCGTTTTCGGTAAAGGGGCTCTGCACACCCACCTCGGGCATCATCCCAGGCGCGTGCGTCGACTTCGCCGGGGCAGGTTCGAGTGGGGTGTTGCTGTCGCTGCTCATCCACACGAGGTACGCCAGAAGACCAATCAAGGAGATGAGGGTGGCAATGAGAGAGATCAGAATGCCCATGAGGATGCGCCTCATTGTGCGCGGGCGCGTCCATCGTAGGTTAAGACAGGGTAGGCACCGCTTCAGCAGGCTGTGCCAAAGTGGAGATTCCTCTCTGCGGCCCAGCGTGTGGCCTCGCCGCCGCGCCCCCAGGGACTGGGCTCGCATTGGAAGCGAAAAGGGCGCGTTTGTACGCCGCGTCGTCTTTGCTGAGGAAAGGCGCAGACGCCCGTTCTCTTTTCCGTAGGTCTATACGTGCGCGTGTGAAATCCGAGGAAGAGAGCGAGGTGGGGGTGGAGGGAGGGGGAAGAGGAGAGGAAAGGCAACTACAGAGGAGTCCCGGGACCGTCTTCGGACTTGTTATGGGCGACGTCGCAAACGTGTCGGACGCCGTCGGGTAGGGAGGGGAGGGGGGGGAGGCTGACTCCGCCCTTCCGCCCTTACGGCGCTGCTGTTTTTCCTCTTGATGCATTCCACAAAAGTGCAGGACCTGGGCCTTCGCTTGCCCATGATGTTTCCCCGGTGGCTGCCACGATGGGGGCTGGCTGGAGCTCACAGACAAGATAGTAAAGCCAGTTAGCGGCCTCCTCAGCGTGAAGGAAGGAGAGCTACCACGCCCCCACACACATACCCGCACGCAGGGGCCGCGGGCTGCCCGGACGAAGCAGCCGAGATTCTCCACAAAGGGGCAAAACACCTCTGCGATGAGAGGGGGAGGGAGAGAGACGACAACGACGACGATGCGCGCGCTGACAAAACACTGCCCACCTCGAGAGTGACACCGCCAAGTAAGGAGAGGCGAAAGGCCCAATGAAAGAAACGCTCCGCGAAAGCAAACGACAGGCAGCCAGCGTGAGTGCGCTTGCTTACGCGCGTGTGGGAGGGAGGGGGAGAGGAAGGGCCACGGTAGGTGATGCGTGCATTTACCGTCATACCAAGAGAGCGCAAGATAAGAATAAAGCACTTCGACAAACAATTGTATGTGTGTGTGTGTGTGGATGCGTAGTTGGTCACGGGGGTATGGGATACGTGGACAGGATTGTTGTTGCCGTTATCCTACTACGATCACGGTCGGTGATAGATTTGACTTCTCTACCTAACTGTACATGAGAACAAGAACAACCGAAAGGCATGGCAGCAACATCAACGGCCATCTCTGCGTGCGTGTGTGCCGACAGTAACCCTCATCCTCCCATATGGCAGCGGAAAACGATGAATATGCGTACATTATTGAAGCACCACACAAATGGGGCTTCGCCAGCCTTGTGTGTGTGTGTCTGCATGGGGGGGGGGGAGGGAGGGAGGGCGGATGGGTCGGTGTGCAGTGCATATCCTTTCTCTGTGTCTTCAGCATTGATGCAAGAGACATCCTACGGTCGCTCGAAGACGCTATAGATGAACTCCGCAATTTCGTCCACGTTCTCCAGCTGAAGGGCCGGTATGATGCGCCACGATCCGCGATCCAGAACGTCTTCGTCCTCGCGCCGCGTGCCACTGATGGGGTAGTTGCGGCTGTTGTGTGCGGTGGTGCTGCGACTGGGGTGCAGAGGGGTGGTTGGGAAGCTGTCGTCGCCTTTTCCCGCCTCTCCGTCGTGCGTGTGGGTGAAGGCCGGTGAAGATGCAAGTAGGTTGCCTGGAGAGACATGGGGGCTGCCGCTGAACAGGTTCACTGTCACCGCCGATACAGAATGCCCATATCCGGTCTTGCAGCACTTCTGCTTCAGTGCTGGTGGCGTTCCAACAGCGACGGCGGCAGAGCCACTCAGTGGCCAGCCCATCGTGTCAGAAGCGATGTCTGGGGATTCGAGGAACGTCGTGGCGGTGGTGCTGGTGTCCGTGAGGATCGAAGATGGGGCGGCTGCAGCACCAGCGACCGCGGGATCCTCTCGAGGCGGCGCGACCACCTTGCGGTGGGACCTGCCACCGCACTCGTCCTCCGTCGCCGGAGTTATGTGAACGCCCATCTCAACTCGTACCGGCATGTTCTCAGCCTCGACTGCAGCGCCAGTTGCACCACTGAGAGCGGCGCTCATGGCGCTTGATTTATTCACCGCCGACTCACTTTCCTGTACTCGTCGGCGCGGGGGAATGATCTGCCGTTGGGCTAGCATCTCCATCAGCAGCGGTGGCGAGCGTGAGCCTGCTACGGACGAGGTGGTGTGCAGGTCGAAGGAAGGGCTGCTGCTGAGCGGGGTTGGCGAGATGGGCTCCATCTGCGCGAGGGCGCGCTGCAGCTGCGACGGTGATTCGTCCAGGTTCGCCATCTGTCCGGACGGGCTCGTGGCGGCGGTGATGGGGATGCTGTGGCTATGTTTGTGGTCTGGGGTGGAATGAGCCCTGCTGCTGGTTTGAGTGACAGCGTCGTGTGTTCCACTGGAGGCACTGCAGAGGTACGATGGCGTGGTGGCATCAACGGCGTTCCCGGAGCTGCACCTATCATCACCATCGCCAAGCCGGGTTATGTTCTCCGACGATGTGGACTGTTTCGGCTGCGACTGCACAGCAAAGTGCTGACGCTTCATCACGGCAGCGTTGCGTCGCCAGTACTCCGCCACGGCGTGCAAGAGCGTGTCGTGGCGGGTGACGCGGCTGGAGAGGGCATCGATCTCAGCGAGCGTCTGCGCCTTCTCCGCCTCACGACTCGCGATGGCAGTGCGAAGCTCCTGCAGGATTGTGTGTGGGTCCTGCTCACCGCCCGCCGCTGTTACCCCCTCTGCCACAGCGGCGATGGCAGGCGCAGCGGGGCGTGGCTTGTTCTGGCGGGAGCTCTTTGGGCTCAGCTTTGTACTTTCCGCACGCGCGCTTTCCTCTCGCCAAGGCCGTGGCTGTGCCACTGCTGCTGAAATCGGCGGCGCTGCCTTCTTTGTCCCTGTCGCGCCCAGAAGGAGCGAGACAGGGACGAGTGCAGTCTTGGAATGTGGAAGTGGCATCGGCGGAGGTGGCAGAATGAGCTGCCGCTTACGCTTCCCTGGAAAGGGGTGGGCTGTGGAGGCTGGGGAAAAGATCGAAGTAGAGGAGTACGACACTGGCCTAGTGCGGACACCGCTCTTGTTAGTGCCGCTCTGGCAGCCGCCGTACGAGTCGACCCTGTCACTGCGGTGCCACCCCCTCATTCCTGCAGGGGCATTTGTGTCCCAGCCGGCTTCGTCCGCATCGCTATCTTCATCTCCCGCCACGCATGCGTGCGACGTGACCGTCAGGGTGGAAATGTCCTTCTCCAGCTGTATATTCTCCAGCAGCACACATGCCACAGCCTGCTGGAGACGATAGAGCTCCGCTGCCGCGGCATCCGCGGCGTCGTACTGGCGCTTTGCATCAGCCTGCGCCACCGCGCCATCCTGTGAAACACTCGTCACCAGTTGCTCTAGCTGCGCTGTTGTGAGTTTCTCGCCGTGAGCGCCACTGTAGTTCGGTGGCAGGACCACAGACCCGGGCAGGAGCTGCGAAGCGCAGCGGCGGTGCCCGCTGCGGCCTCTGCGTGCTGTCTTGTTAGTGCCATTGCTGTGCATCTGCAGTGACGCTGCTGTTGCTGTTGCTGGGACTGTCGAGGTGGTGATGCTGCTCCGAGCCACGGTAGTACCGGGGGCCAGAGCGGGGAGTATCAGGTGTTGCTCACCAACATGCGGCGTGCTCGCTGCTGCTGCTGTGGTGGTGGGTGGTGGCAGCGGGGAGGGGGCTGCGGCGGAAGGCAGACGCTCGCCTGCCGGCGTGGGGGATGCGTGCGAGTTCAGCAGCGGCAACGGGACCGATTTTTTGTGCCCAGCGGCGCCGCGGGTGTTGCCGCTTTTGCCTCCCAAACTCGCCTTCTCCGCGGAGGCGCTGTGTGGGGGAAAGCCAAAGGAGAAGTCGCTCTGCAGCAGCAGCTGTTGTTGCTGGGCGCGCTCCAGGGTGCCGGCCTTCGCAATGAGCTTCCGCCACGCCGCAGGACTGCTCAGGGACGTGGGGGACGACGCATCGGTGCTCTTGCATGCGTGCGGGGGCCGTTCTGGCGATGTAAGGGCGATGCGCGGAAGGGGTGCCGCGTGGCGCTCGCGCTTCTGTGGCCCTATAGTGACGCCGGTCAGCTGTTCATACATACAGGAGGGCCGTGGCGGTTGCCCGTGGCACGGTGTGGGTGAGGCAGGAGAGGCGCCGGGCGGCACCGGCGGTGCCGTGGTTGAGTTTGGGTCGTAGAAGTAGCGAAAGCACAGGAGCGCCAACGCGGCAGCCTCCGCATTCTCCTCCTCGCTCAGCACCACTGGCGCTCGAGACAGAGAGTCTGCCGTGGCGTCGACGGGGTTGTCTCCTTCTGCAGCCTCATTGGATGGAGTTGCCCGCGGCGGTGGCCTGGTGCGGTTCGACATGGCAGAGCGCAGAGCCTGCGCTGTGCGAAAGAGCCCTACCAACTCTTCAGGAATGCGAGCAGCGGGCTCAGACGTCGGGTGCTGCTGTGTCTTCAAAGGCGCATTCCCCGCCGTGTCGCATGCGACATCAGGTGCAGCGTCCTGAGCTGCTGGCGCTGCTGCGGAGGAGGATGGGGGGTGGGTGAAAGAAGTGGCATCAGGTGCCGTAAAGGCCGGTCCTGCTACTGCCCCCGCTGTCGATGACCTGCCCTGTGATGCGCCGCTCGAGCAGTCCTTCTTTTCAGCACCGTCATCCGCCTTTACTGTTCTCTGGCGCTTCTGCTGAAGCTGATGATGCGCCCACAACTGCTGGAGCAGCGCCATCTCTGCTGCCTCAATATCTGTCGCTTGCACATCCAGCTCCGAGTCGTCGTGGTGGTCGCTTCGCAGCTTGCCCATCATTGCGCGCTTTTCTGCGGTGCTACTGCCGTTGCATTGGCCTTGTCTACCGGGAGCACGGAGACCCAGCTGGGCCACCGCAAGCTCACCAAGACTGGAGAAGTACTCTTGCGTGAGGCGCTGGACACCGTCACACCATGCCTCCATTGCCATGTCAGCCATCCGAGACGGCACCTGCTCGCGCATCCGAGTTTTCACACGTGCGTGTGCCGGGAATGAGAAGGGAGTCGCTGATGGGCTGCCAGCGACCTCCATCCTTGTCATTGCCGCCGGCTCTGTGAAGCTCGTGCGTATCCGTGTGGGAGAAAGTGATTGACGAGTGCGTATGTCAAGGCACCCGCTCACAGGGATAAAACTGAAGAAAGCTCCTCAGAGAGGCGGGGCAGGGGGGAAGGGAGA
The DNA here is from genome assembly GCF_000755165.1 of Leishmania panamensis. Lineage (NCBI taxonomy): Eukaryota > Euglenozoa > Kinetoplastea > Trypanosomatida > Trypanosomatidae > Leishmania > Leishmania panamensis. Next base: position 351,257 of record NC_025884.1, on the reverse strand, counting down.
AGGTGCGGGATGAGGACGCAAAGATAAAGGACGGGCATTTTGAGGAAAGGGAGGGGGGAGGCTCAGACGGCGAGAGGAGGAGGCCGGAACGACGTGGAGGTGGTGGTGATGGCGGACGAACTACGCACCCGCTTTCTACGAGAGGACGGTAGGCACACGCTGTGTGTCTACCACCGTCTTACCTTTCCCACTGTCTTCGTGTGAGTGTGTGTCACTGCCATACCGTGAGAGCGCGACGTCGCACCGCTCTCTCTCTCTCCCCACGCACTTCCCGCCTTACCAAACAGCATGAGCACGCGTGGTTCCGCATAGCATGTGTGATTTTTTGGGGGGGATGGGGGGTGGGCCTTGGCATGGAGAGGAGCTGGAGGGCGTTCATGGAGGAGTGAGCCGATGGATGATGGGGTGGGCTGTATAGCCACACTCCGATGGAAGCGTGATGAGCGAGCAAGGGAGCGAGCGAAGCACAAAGAGCACGTGAGGGAGGCACTGACTGAAATACGCGCTTCCATGCGCAGACGCAGAGGCGGGGATGCACCCACATTAGCCGAGCGGCTGAGGGTTAAAGGCGCGCGCCCACACAGAAGGGAGGGGGGAGGGGATGGCGAAAAGAGAGGGGCGCAGGGCCCTCCCCGCCTCCCCTTCTCTTCATCACACAAGAGGCACCTTTACCTAGACGCCCCCCCCTCCAAAAAAAAGCAGAGACACGACTAGGAGAATGTGGGCCGGGTGCGTGGGGGGTGGCCTTGTCGCCCTGACCTTCGATGTACCCCAGTGTGATCGGGGTATACTCCGCGCAAATTATACCCAGGACTGCAGCAACAGTCTTGACTATGGAGTGCGTTGCAGCGCTGCCTACTTACCACCCTCCTCCCACCGCCACCGCCTCCCCGACCTCCACCATGTTACCTCAGCAACCAGCAGAGACCACGACGCAGCAGGATCAGCACAACAAGGAGAAGGCTGGCGACGATAGCGCGATCGAGAGTGCGTAGTGGTATCGACACTTCCATGGCATCCACGCCCAAGACGACGCGCTGCGCAAGTTGCGGCGGCGCAACGGCATCATTTGCCACACCGGCTGTCACCGGTGATGTCGCGTCCGCTTCAGCTTGGAGGTCCTCGTGCACTAGGGACTCGAGACGCGTGTCATAGGGGTGGTCAGGCTCTGGTGGTGGTGGTGGCGATGATGCGGTCATCATCGGCACTCGCACGACTCGAGCAGGACTCACGTCGGTGAAGTAGCCAAGCGCGTCATCGCCTTCGCTTATCGCCTCTTTCGTGGCCGCTGAGGCGTCTCTCTCCTCGTGTTGGTGCGCCGCTGGACTGAGAATGTGCGATGGGTCATGAACGGGTGGTGTGGTTGACTGGAGTGCATTGGCATCCACTGTCGCTGCTGCGGGAGCGGTGGCGTGCGGATCCCTTCGCGGTGAGATTCGGGAGGCGGAGGTGCCAGTGCCGTGGAGGGCGTCGAAAGCGTCAGGAGGGGGAGTGGCCGTTGCGTCTGGTGGCGGTGGCGTTGGTGCCGATAGTGCCATGAGCGGCGAGGATCGCGTGCCCTCGGCTTGAGCGGTTGTCTCAGTCGCATCCGCGGTAGCGAGAGACGGCAACAGGGTCGATGAGGACGACGGCGTTGACTCGGGGGCGGCTTGCTGCACTTTTGTGTTCTCGGAATTCGCAGTGGCGCTTGCGGCTTTGGTCGTTGCTGTGGGTGGAAGCTTCGGCACCTGGGCCGCTTTCTCTGGCGAGATTTCTGGGTACATCTTCATCTCTGTCTCCCACACGTCCCTCGTTGTTGCCCCACATGTGCTGCACTTGAACGACCACGTCTCCTTGGCCCACGCCTCTTTGATGTCGACCGCCACCATCCCTTTTGGAAAGGCACCAACGCCGAACTCGTCCTCCTGGGCCATGAAATGGTGCAGGGCCGTCATGGTGAGTGCGATGTCGTACGTCGGCTGCCACAGCTCCTTGTGGTAGCTGCTAATTGTTGAGCAAATTTTCTCGTGCACGGCGAAGCGGCCGCTGCGGGTGAAGAAGAGGATGTCTGGCGGCTCCAGCGGGTAGGAGCGGGAGAAGATGAGGGCACCGTGGTAGATGCCGTCCTTGTACGGCAGCGAGTTGTCATCCCCACCTGGGCCACGCAGCGTGAAGTGCCATTCAAAAATGTTCGCCTCCAGCGGCGCGGCGTAGAACTCACGGACGCGGTTCTCAGGTTTTTGCAGGTGGCGGTACTCGTTGCTGAGTCGCTTGATGGCGGTGGATGCGTACGACATGCGGCGAAAAAATGCGAGGAGGGTTGTGTGTATGTGTGTGTTTCCGACTCCGTTCGAGTGTCGTGTTCAGCCGCCTTCCACCTTTCTCTGGTGTCCTTCGTGGACAGCGCACACCGGCAATGCTCCCTTCGTTATCTTCCTCGCGTGTGCTTGGCGAGCGCATGAAGCGCGTTACACGCGAGCAGGAGTTGGGGTAAGCACGACGATGGGCGTATGGGACGCCAAGGGGAGACGGATGGAGGGAAGGGAGGAATGTGTGTGAGGGCGAAGGGGGGAGCCATGGGGAAGGGGGAGGGGGTAATCTCTCCGTGCACGGAGACACACATGCACAGGGAGAAGACAAGAAATGAGGTCAAGTTGCGAGAAGGGAGGGAAAAGAGGTGCCGCACACGTGACGGTGCACGCAGGGATGATCAACGTCACCGTCTCTCCGTCCACGCTGCGCCGTCTGTGTGTCTGCCTCGCTCACTTTCCTACTCCCTCCCCTTGTTCATCAGCGCACGCTGTGCCTCACTACTAGTTGGCGGATACGCACACACACCCACACACAGGCAGATGATGTGCATGTGTGTGAAGGACTGAAGGCATAAATGCCATGATGTCTACTCAACACGATCTCTGCAGAGACTCACCGCTGAAGGAGGAGAACACAACAGAGAGGAAAGAACAGCGTACGACACGTGATGAGGAGCAGCGGAGAGAGAAGAGAGGAGAGGGGTGGGGAGTAACGATTAAGGGTGTTCGATACGTGCGTGGGCAGCGCGAGAGGCAAAGACGTGCATCGTGGAGTGATCTAAATGACATACACGTTTGCCAGCGCTGCGTTGCCCACACCACCACGCCGCCATCACCTATTCCCATCCCCCCTTTTCCCCGCTGTTTGCGCTTTTACGAGCACCCCCCTCCCCTCCTCCTCTCCACCCCTTTCCTCCCCTCCCCCACATCCACTGGGACAAGAACGACCATGTCGATTGGCCACACTCGTCAACAGCGCGGAGAAAAGCGAGCAACACAGGGAGAGAGAGAGAGGCAACGACCCGTGACAACGACGACATAAGGAGAAGCCATCATACACACACGCACACACCGCAGCCAATCATGGTCATACACGGTTCAGTCCACCGTGCAGTGTATATATATATGTGTGTGTGATTGTGTGTATGTGTGGGTGGGAGGCAGACATATCGCCTCTTGCAAACCTCACAAGAGGAGAAGGAAAAGAGAGAGAGAGAGAGCGGAGTACGTGCAGTCACGCAGACGGCTACACACACGTACACCCACAAACGCACGGCTAATGTACATGGCCCATTAAAATCGTGCGAGTCACGCGGAGTGAACACGATAAACTGAGAAGATGATAAGCCAAACACAAGAGGGAGAAGCGCAGGGCGTAACACCGCACGGATACAAAAGACACCGCTTCCGCAGAACTTCGCGCCACTGGCGAGGGAGAGAGAGAAAGACAGAGGTGGAGGGAGGGGGGGGGGGGAAGAAGGTGATGTGGGTTGCTGGCAGCTCCGGCTAGTGGAATGCGCTTCCTCAGCGCCCCGCCACTATGTGGGGAGGACAAATGCCGCCGCGCCTTCGCCACCGCCGCGGGTCTCGCTTACCTTTTAAGCGAGCCTTTGGCCGGGACCAGACATCGTCCCACTACCCGCGACGGGAGTAGCACCGACGGGACCCTGGCCGAGCTGAACTCCAACATCTCTTTTGTAGAAGAGAACACACGCAGAGATTACGCTGCTCGCAAGACATGCCGTGACACCTTTTTGCACCTCCTGCGGGTGTGCCCACGCTTAGTGGCGGGGGCCCCTTGCTGCGCAGTTTGCGTAGACAGCGCCACCCCACTTCACAACCTCCGGGCAAAGTGGCCTGTCGGTAGGCTTGCCTCCTCACAAGCCGGGAGCCGGGATGGCCGCCTGGCGACACGTCGACTGGAACAACATTCAGAGGAAGCGGAAAATCCACACGGCAAACGAGAACAGCACCTGCACGGAGCATCGACGAAACAATGGGCAAGTGTCGTGCAGGCCCAGACACCGAGGGGGAGGGAGAGGAGGAGGAGGAGGAGAAAGTCATGGCCGCATGTGCGGCCGTCACGAGCGCAACGTCGACACACAAGTGTGCCGTGTCTTCGAGCGAAAGGGGGCACAGAGAGGAAAAACTGGTCTTCTCGCCTTCCCACCGCGTGGCGGAGGAAGAAGAGAAGGGAGAGGGGGCAACTCCATGAACGCCGACCGTGCGCCGTCGCGTCTTGTTCGGCATACCCGGCGAAAGAGGGGGGAGAGGGGGGGGGGAAGAAGGCGGGAGTCGGGCTGGCGGCCGTTTTTTCCAAACTCTTCTCAAGTCGGTGGTGTTTTGGCGGGGCGGGGCTGTACCACCTCAGCCCACATTGTGTTGCGCAGGGGTGTGAATAGACGAGGGGGTAAAGGGGAAGAGGGCCCCCCTCTCCATGCAAACGTAATCGCCCCTGTGCCGCCCTGTCCGATCCTCGCTCGAGATCCGTTTACCACTACTAAGCGACACGCACGGGACCAGCACTCACCCATCCACCCACCCACACACACTCACATCTACATAGCTGTTCACAAGCGTTTTTTTTTTCCATTTCTCTGTTCTGTTCCGCTGCCTCCCCACCCCTGTACATCTAAGAGGGAGGCAGCACCGAGAGACAGAGATGAGGTGAGGAGAAAGGCAGTGCACGGAGAAGATAAAGGGCACCGTGGGTATGTACATCAGCGAAGACAGGGAGGGGGGTCCGAGAGAGCGAAGGAGAGAGAGAGGGAGAGATGCAGTGAGGGCGGTCGACACTATGTGTACTGAGTTCGGCATCTGCAGGAGAAGCCTCCCCCCTCTCTCCCCAGTAGGCATCCGCCATCATCCATCGTTCCACATCATCGCTTGTTTGCCTTGCGGCTCGTTGGAAGTGGGCTTCTGTTGGTGCCAGTCCTGAGGCGAGCGACCAGCCTTTGCTTAGAGATGCCCTGCACGATGCGCTCTTCCGTCGAGTGCAGGCTCGATAGAAAGGCTGGTGTGGCGGCGGCGGCTGCGACGGCGGTGGCCGTGAAAATCGGCTTCGCGCCATGCGGCGAGGATGTCGCCAGCGGTTTGTCGTCGTCGCCTCTGCATTGCAATGGTGGGTAGGTACGGCTCATACTGCGCAGTGGGGGCAGTTGGCAGCCGTTCTTCTCTCCAAGGGCCCCGGGGATGGTGGAGCTGGGGTGGAGCCCTCCCGCCGTGGTCGGCGGCCGTGGGTGGGGGTGCGGCGATCCGGCAGCCCACGGTCTCGGCGGCAATGTCGTCTCTGTGCCGAGGAGGCCCTTGGAACTTCTGGTGCGAGCACAGGAGCCTGTCACTGCTGAAGGTGCAGTGGCTCCCAGGGTGGTGAGCATCGGTGGGGTAAATGAGGCGGCGCTCGAGGCGGTCGTGGTCGGCCGTGCGCCAATGCCCTCCTCTATCAGCTGCCGGTACTCGAGTAACTTCTGCGAGCGCTGCTGCGTACGTCTGGAGAGGTCCTCCTCGGGGGACACAAAGTCCACACCAGCTTGGCGAAGCAGCTGCTCCGTCGGCCGAAAGCCCTTCAGCTGCAGTCGAATGCGCTGGTCGAGCTGGCCGAGCTCCAGTAGCGCCTCAGCCTTCGCGGCCTCCCATCGCTGCTTTGCTTGGCTGAACTCCTTTGCCTTCGGGTTTAGCGCGTCCATGGCAATCTCCTGCTGCAGTGTGTAGTACTCAATCTTCTTCTGGATTTCTTCGGCATTGCGCGCCTTCTTGAAGTGCAGGTCTCCGAGGGTGAGGTAGAGGGCGCGGAACTGCTCCAGTCGGTCCTTGCGAAGTGCTAGCTGAGACTCGCTGAGGTGGCCTTGCAGTACCTCGCAGACGAAGGCCTCGACGTGATGGCAGCTAAACTGCACAGCCCCACTGTATTGACGAACGCCTTCGACAACCGCCTGCAGGTTGCGCTGCGTTTCGGCGAGGGCGGCTGACCGGGCATTTGCAAAGCAGGCAAAGGCCGCCGCGTCCTCCTCCCTCTGCCGCTCCTGGGCGACACGGCTAATCCAGTCGTCTACGAGGAAGCATTGGGCCTTCTGCAGGTCGCTCAGCTGCTTCTCCAGCTGTGCCACCGCACGGTAGCACGCCATCTGCTGATCGGTGTTCGTCTGCCAGGCCTTCTTCCATGAGTGGTGGTATGTTGACATGCTGTTGCGCTGTCGGTGACGCGCCTGTGCCACGGTTCGCCGCTTCTCCTTCACCCGCTCCACATCCAGCGCGACCTCTGAGAGTTTGCTCGTGTTCTCCTCGATCATGTGCGTCAGCTGCGTCGTCAGCAGATCGTGCTGCTCTAGAAAGCCCGTCAGCGGTGCGTCGACACACCTCTCTCTGTACCTCAGCATTGACGCCTCCATCTCGTCGTATGGCCCCGCCATCGCCTCAGCCAGCGACGCCTGCTCGTAGTAGAGTTCCTCTGAGCGCTGCATATCGCCGTTCGCGATGGCCTGTGCTTGTGCCTGCTGCATCTCCTCTGCATCAAACTTCATGCGTCGCAGCCTCTCGCGCGTGCTTTCGTCTACCTCCTCCAACGTGGGGTTCGAGAGAAGATTGTTCAGCTGCCAGAGCAGTGGCTGCGTCCAGGTATGCAGCTGACGTACGAGGGCCATTGGCTGGCTGCCGCAGCAGGCGTAGTGAGAGCCACGCGTAAAACGGTCCTGCAGCGCAGCGAGGCTGTCTTGCATGTTCTGAACAGCGATAGGGATATGCTGCCACCTGATCTCGGCGACTTGCACCCCGATCGTTGCCACCCCGCCAGTTTCTACTCTGCTAGTGGTGGTGCTGATGTAGTTGCCATTGCCCTGATTATTAGCCGCCGCCGCCCTCAGTTGTGCTTCGTGGCCGAACAGACGGCACCGCTGCATGGCAGCCAACTGGTGCTGTGTGTCCTGCAGCTCTCGCACCGCTCCAGCGCCAGCAGCTGGCGTCGATGGGGAGGGGTTGTAGAAAAGCTTTGCGTACGCCTCCAGAACGGTCTCGACGTTCGTGCGCTGCCGCTGCTGCGCCATGCCAAATGAGAGGATGTCTCTTGGGCTTCCGGCGGCTGAGTCGTGCTTGACGTTGGCGTTCACGCTACCCGCCGTCTGACCGCTGCGGGAGTTGTTGTCGCTACCACACCTCTTCACAGACTCGGCGTCGCGACTCTCCACGTTGTCCTCACTCCAGTTTTCCCTGTCCACGTCGTGGTCGTCGATGCCTCGCAGCGCGGGTGGTGCAGCTGGGATGTTCAGGTTTGCTGGTGACTGAAGTGGCAAGAGCAGCTCAGCAGGAGTAACGCGCAACCCGCAGAAGCGCGTGAAAACGGCGTCGCTGGCGAGTGCTCGGTGCTGGTGCAGGGACGGGGAGGCCTTCTGCTGCTCTACACCCTGCTTGCCGTTGCCACAGAGAGGGGCGCTACTGTCGCCACTGCTGGCAACGTCTGTGCAGCTTGAGCTATGCTGCTGCGAGATAACCCTCCCGTCTTCGTCGGCATGCGCAGTCGGCGTAGTTACTGGCGCGAACATCGGCTCACCCATCTCGGGGGAGGGGATTAGGTGTACCTCGATGACGCGCTGCGAGGCCTCCTCGTATTGCTGCATGAGGTGTCGAACACGCCGCAGGTTGTCATGCAGTGCGCTAAGTCGCTCGCTGGCACCTGGCGGTGTTGTTGCCGTCACACTGGACACCTGTGTCGCTGCCATGATCCCTGTTGGAGCCCCGAGCTCGACCGGTGCAGCCCCGAGGGGTGTGGCGTTTCGCAAGGTTGCAGGCATGTTCATCGAGCGCGCCGTTTCGGATGCCTTTAAATGTGACGGAGTAGAGACGTGACTGGTCCCAGTGCTGGCGACAGCAGCTCGGATCGCACCTTCCAACACTGCGAGCTGCGCGTGCGCTGTCGAAAGCACGGTTGGTGTCTGCAGGGTCGGCGGGACGTCCTCGTCGTCCGCAGCACCAGAGGCTACATCACCACTGCCGCCGGCACGGGGGTTTGGCGCTACCACCGAGGACGGGGGCAGAGGCATACTTCTTGATTGGAACGCGAACCAGCACAGTTGCGTATGCACAGAGCGAGAGATGTAAATATACGCAGTGATGACGATGGATGCGCTGCGGTGCGTTCGTTTGTGTGGAGGACGCAGTGTACTGTCGATCAAACTACGCAACGGCGCAGCTACCCCCTTGGTGCGGAGGGGTGGGGGGAGGGGAGAGAGAGGGAGAGAGAGAGAGGTGGAGGTGATGACGGAAGGGGGACGGGGGGGGTAGGGAGCAGAGGGCAGAACCCACCGTGTATTCGCCCCCCCCCTCCCCCCGTTTGCACGTCTGCTGAGGTGGTGCCAACGTGTTTGACACTCTCCGGTGATGAAAAAGGGGAGGGGGAGGGGGTGGGGGGAAACGTCGTAGACGTCGTGGGGTGATGTGTGGCATCGGTGTTCCTCACATCCCCTACGTGCTGCCGCCACACACACCCACACACACACACACACACAGAGGAGCTGACTCGCGCCCCCCTCGTATCGCTCTCACACAGTGGCTTCTCTGTATACGACGCAGGTTTTTACTCGGAGGGACTGGGGGAAAGGGGTGGGAGAGCTTACCAGTTGCTGCAGTCTGAGGAGTCGTTTGATAGCCTGCACCAAGCCTTGCATGAAGGCAGCTCAAGTTTCATACCTATAGACACGCCGGGCCGGTGAGGGGGTTCTGATGCTAGAAGGTGGCTTCTGCCGGGTTGTTGGCAGGGAATATGGTGTCGATCCTGGAGAAGGGCGGCATGAGCACGGCACCGATGAGGTCCTTGTCGTGAAGGCTGCTCCCTATCTCAGAGGTCCCTTCCACCTTGTCACGTGCCGTCTCCGCCGCTGCTGCCACCGCCGCATCCTTCCTGCATCGCTCGCGTATCGCTTCCTCGGCATACGTCTTCATAGCGCTGTCGAGGTGAATAGACGATGCAGAGCAGTGGTCGCTGTGGTTGTAGAGTCGTGACCGCAGCCGCAGCGGCGTCGTCAGGATGGACGTCCCGGTCGTCCGCACCGAGTGCAGATATGGGATGAACAACCACGTGCGAGGAAACAGATGCGTCAGCAACGGGTTTGCCGAGACATCGAGTGACAGGAGGCCGATCAGACGCGGGTTCAACTCCCCGAAGGTGTGCACGCGGTGATCAATGTCATGCACCGGGTCGACAAAGCGCGGGGAGAGGGCGTTGTCCTCAATGATGGTGTAGAGCCGTTGCGTGGCGGACTGCGCCGCGTTGTTCGTGGCGTTGATCATCGCTGCTGACCATCGGTAGGGACTCCATCGCTCATTTTGAAAGCGGGCCAGAGAGGCCACTTCGGAGAAGTAGGCTGCAAGGTCTTCGTGGTGGTTACGCTGGCTGATCCTCTCCAGCCGACACAGCACCCCCTGCAGCTCCCTCCCGATCTCCGCGACGGACTCCAGGGTCCGCCGCGGCGCGGCCGTTGCGAGGGAGCCAACGAACAAGTTACGGGATTCCAACATGCGCATGCGCGAGAGGCGGCCCCAGTACACATCGGAGCGAGGGGTTAGCGCACTGATTTCCTCCACTGACTTGTTGCTGCCTTGCTCGGCCGTGGCTGCTGTTGCGGGCGGCAGATTTGCCTCCTCATAGTCATCGGCGAAGCGCGACTGGATGTTGCTGGCACGACCGCAGCAGCAGCAGCTGCTGTTGTTGCTGCTCGCGCGATTTCCATTCGCTGCGGAGCCTGCAGACGCCTAACGCTCATCAGACGCGGACGCAGGGTCGTAGAAATCGGGCAGGTACCCGCGCAGCCCCCTGTTCGCCAGCTTCAGTACAACGAAGGCGTACGAGATCGTCACGGCGGGGGGCTGCCGCTGCGCTGCCTGCCATACCGCAGGCCCCGTGGAGCGGCTTCGGCCATTGTCCGGAGAAAGCGGCGCTGCATACCAAAGAGGTCGCCGACGAAGGGCCGGTCGACACCCTTTTGCGTACGCCGGCGTGGCGAAGTCAGAGGGAGGGCCAAAGGGAGCCGCCGAGGGCGACGGTGGCGACGACGCATCTGCTGCTGCTGCTGCTGCTGTGGCTCCTTCACTGCCGTTAGTGCCCGTGGTACCTGGAACGGTGACCCCGAGTGTCTCTTTCACAACCCTCTGCACGTCGATGTCGACGAGCAAGATTGGCTCTGTCAGGACCACGTGCGGGCGCTCATACGCAAACATCTGCTCCGCCCACACTGACCGCTTCGAACTCGCAGCGCTGCCGCGGTTCGAGCGGGCTGCCTCACTGGCTCTGGCGCTGCGCCCTGTATCTCTGTTAGTGCCAGTGGGGGTGGTCGATAGCGATGGCGGTGACGCTGCCACGCCGATGCCGCCGGCGGCACCGCGTGATGAGGTGGAGGTCTTTTCCCAGATCATCTCATCCATCGCTGCTGTGTCGTCCTTGCGATCCCACCTGAGCCCGTACGCCGGTGCAGCCGAGGTGAACAGGCGCGTTGTCAGATGGTGTGTGTACGCTGCGCAGGACGGCGCGACGCAGCGCCGCCGTCGGCAGTCTGGGCCACGGCAGACAGAGAAAATACTCTCCACGAACGCCTGCAGGGCAGGGTGGTCGTCGTCAATCAGCGAGTTCAGCGGGATGTGGACGACGACGCACGAGACGCCGGGCCACTTGCAGTGATCCTGCCCTACCCAGACGTTGCGCAGCACGGGGATGGCCGAGCTAAGGTAGCGGAGGAAGTGGAATGTCTCCAGCCGCATGGCGTCCGCGTGCCGCAGGGCGCGCAGGTGCAGGCGCTGCAGATAAAAGACCAGCGACAGCCGTGTCAGTTCGAAGTTCAGCTGCCGTGCGTGCAGGTCCGGGTTGTCAGCGACCTCTCTCCTCACCGTTCCCGGTCGCTTCTGCGAGGTGTAGTCGCGAGTCATGTAGCCCAGGAGTTGGTAGCTGCGAACCCGCATAAGCCGCAGGTGCTGCATCATGGCGTAGACAGGCATGCGGTTGTAATAGAGTAGCAGTGGTACGCGAAGTTTGAAGCTTCGCACGAATACGTTGTAGTTGATCAGCTCATTCCGGATGTCCTTGTCAATGGCACGGACATGGCAGCGATTGCAGGGCCCACCCGACCTCGCCTGCCGCGTGTGGAAGAAGGCGCTCAGCGCCAGCTTGTACGGTGGAGGTTCCGGATCGAACAAAAGACCCGACAGTCGCGTTACGCTGCGGGAGATGATCGGAATGAGACCACGCTGCGTGATGACCGACCATGGCGGTTCACTGCGGGCTAGCGACAGAGAGGCCGCGCTGGGAGTAGAAGCGTGTAGCCTTTGCTCGTAGTACGTGTCGGTTGTGTCTGGTGTCCAGTTTGACGGGGGGCCACCAGTCTGCTTCCCACAGATCCATGCGGCCCATCGCCGTTCCTATGGCGTTCAAAACCCGCGTGATCATCAGCCGCCGCACATGACTGCGACGCCCGCCTATGGAGCTGCCCGTCAGCGCACTGTCATCGCCCGCGGCCTCCGCATCTGAAGCAGCCAGACCGAAGTGTAGGCTGCCATCCTTCGAAGGGCCTGACGCTCCGGTAGCAGCGAGGCCGGCCCCTCCCACAGCGCCGGCCAGCCCCCCGTACGACCCCTCGCCTGCAGCGTTCATCAGGTGGTCGTACCCCCCGAAGAAGGTGCACTGGAAGTAGAAGAGGGGGGATCAGCAGCAAGAGGAGGAGGTACCGACACCGTGTCTTGTGCCTGCGCACGTAGAGGTCATACCTGCGCATGCGCTCCAGCGCGTTGGACGAGGTCAGGAGTGCCGTGGAGGCCGCTGTCACTGTCCCCACTCTCGGGGAAAACCTCGGGCCACTGCTAGCTCCTGCTGTGGTGGCGGCAGGTGAGGCGGTTGTCGCGGTGGGGGACGATGAGGTCAGGTGCAGTGCGAAGTCCATCTGTCAGACCGGCGGGGGGGGGGCTGCAGAGGGCGACAAACAAAGAGAGAAGGAGAGAGGTGCGTGTGTGTAGGAAGTGAAGTAATCACAGCGGGGGCGCTGTCACAGACATGGTGCTCGCCTCTCGTGCACCGGTACACAACAAGCAGACAAGGGTCTGAAATGAATAGAAAATGACTGCCGGTTGTGCACGTGTGCGTGTTAGTTGTGCGCGTACACAGAGAGAGAGAGGGAGAGAACAAGGCGACAGTGAGAAGGGAAAGGAAGAGTAGAGAGCAATACGGGAGACCCATTCATGGATGGCGAGTCGCACAGTCCACAAGAGGCAGCACGCACGCGACCTTCCTTATGTAGACACCCACAGAGAGGGAGGAAGGGTGATGGGGGAGGCAGTCGCGCGCATCGAGGCGCGTACGTACACGGCTGCCGCCTTCTCCCTTTTCGCTCCCACCACTTGTCTTCTTCATCTGTGCCCGTCCCTGCGACTCTCCGTCGCTGCCGTCATTACGCACGTCGGGGACGCGTACACGTTTCCTCTCTTGTCCCCCCTGCTCTTCCCTTGGTTTCGTTTGGTGGTTGCTCGTGTTGACGTCAGGAACTTTTTAGCCTCCATCCCTCGCTCTGCCTGCCTGCCTGCCTGCCTCTCTTTCCTTCATTTGAGCGAGGCACATGCGCCTCTTCCTCCGACATGCACGTAGAAAAGGCCAGCCACACAGGGGACGGGCAAACAACACACGGAGACAGACAGAGCGACGCGTACAGTCAAGGAGCGCATGCACGCATACACGCGGGCAGACGGCGAATACCATCCAAAGTCGAAGAGCTACACAGACAGATACACACACACACACCACTGCCACCGCCCAAGGGCAATCGTTAACCTTCATATGCACATGCAAGCGAAACAAGCGACAGGGTAAGAACGAAGAGAAGGGAAAGGGGTGACTGATGTGCACATACGTGAGGGGGGGAGGAGGAGGAGAAGAGGGGGGGGGGCGACTCGACCTGCCTACGTGGACGCACACGTGCACATGAGGTATGTGTATGTGTGCGTGCGTGTGTGTGTAGAGAGAGAGAGCGAGGGAGACAAAGCGAGTAAAGTAAGAGAGAGGGGAAGCCAAGGAAAGGAGAAAGTGAGGTAGAGTAAAATGATGAGGGTGGCAGAGGGGGTGGGTGGGTGGGTGGTGGGTGATGGAGATGATGATGGTGAGGATAATGATGATGATGATGCACATGGTAAAGGAAAAGATAAATGGGCGGAGAGAGGTAGAGCACGGGGCACCTCTCCTTCACTCTCCCTCGCTCGCATGCCTTCCATACATACGCTTACGTCCGGGTTCACACCGCGTAGCCCTACACGCCCACGCATCCGTCTACGTGCTTGCACGAGCGTGCGTCGTTCTCTCTCCCTCTCTCTGTTCCTAAGAGGCAGCCAATGACGGCGCACCGTTGCAGACGCAAGACATCGAGGAGACCGAGGCAGGAGGAGCGAGCGCGGTGGGGCGGAAAAGAAAAGCGACAGAAACGGGCGGGGGTGGGGTGGGGTGGGATGAAGTAGGGAGTACAAAAGGGAGGAGGACGGGTTAGCCACCGCCACTTCACAAATAAGCGGATGAGGGAATGCCCTTGTGCGGCGGAACGCTGCACAAGCGAGTCACGTAGAATGAAGGTCAACGAAGTCGGCAAACCAAAGAGGGGGTTGGTGGTGGTGGTGGTAGAGAGAGGCGGTGCTGGGTGGGTGGAGGATTGCTGAGGTTGTTGGCGGAAGCTTGCAGTGTCAGTGCGTAGCCATGCACAAAGCCCCCATTCCTCCCCCTTTCTCGACCACTTCACTGATGATGAGGCCATCCATTGAAGAGGGGAGGGAGGGAGGGAAGGGTGGCACGCCACCTCGCCTCATCCCGACTGCTCCCTGTTCCCTTCCGCCACATGAAACCGCCGAGACACACACACGCACACACACACATCTCTTTTGCACTCACAGAGACGCAGACCGAACACTCGTCGTCACCACTGCGCCCCTTCGCTTTCTCTCCAAACACACGCCTCACGAGGAAATGAAGGAAACGAGCGAATGAGTGAGTGGGGAGGTGCCCCTCTCCCCAAAGTAGAGGAAATAACAGCCCACGAAGAGAGATACTGAGGAGTGAGGCGCTTATAGTTGTTCACGCTCGCTTGCACCATCGCCGCCGCCGCCGTGGCGATGGTGGAAGTGGGGGATTACCGATGGGATGCATGTGCACCCATGTGACGAGGTGGTAGGGTGTGGGTGTGAGGAGCGAGATGTGTCTTGAGTCACCTGACAACTTGTACCTCCCCTTCCCCGTTTCCAAGGAGTGGCACGCAGGATCCAACACAGAGAGAGAGTTCCCTATTCAACAGCAACATGGTATGCACGCGAGCCATGCTCACGGACTGTCCCCCCTCTCTTCTTCGCTTGTTTGCCTCGCACCTCTTCCCCCCCTTCTTGTCTGTTGCCGACTTGCTCTTACTGCTTACGCGAGAAGCGACGCCACCGTGACGAGAACACTGGTCACCACCGCCGCAACGCTCGCGCGGCTGTAGCCGATCGCGGCGGCGTTGGGCTTGGCGTTACAGTTCAGGTCCTGGGGCGTGCACATATTGGTCGTCGCGCAGCTCGCTGTGTTCAGCTGGGGCTGGTCACGAATTAACTGCATCATCATGTAGGTGCTACTCCCGAACTCCAGGGGGAGGCAGCCGCAGAGGCGGCTCCCGGTGGTTTCGAAGGAGACAGCGCCGAATGTGGCAAGGCTCGCCGGGACGGAGCCCTTCATGAGGTTGTTACCTTTGAAGTGCATATACTGGAGCGACTTCATTCCCTTGGAGTCCCAGGCCGGCAGGTTACCGCAGGCCTTTGTCTTCGACACGTCCAGAATAGCCAGGTTCGCGAGGTTATTCCATGTCTGTGGGATCGTGCCCTGCAGCGACGTGTTCATCAGGTACAGCTCCTGCAGTCGCGTCAACTGGCCGTAGTGCTCCGGGAAGGCGTCACTGAGCCCCGGGTTGTCCATGAGGTTGATGGTGACCACACGCACATTGGCGGGTATAAAGCCAGACTTGGAGCCGAAGCGGGGGATGGTGCCGGTGAGGCCGACCCTGGGGAGCAGCATCGTCACCGTCTGCTTCACTGTGTCGCAGGAGATACCCTCGTACTTGCATATGTCTTTGCCGGACCACACGTAGTTGAGTGGGTACTTGTCTGCCCACAGCTTCACAAAGTACTCCGTGCTTGCGTCGGAGATGGTAGCGGGGGGAGGGGTAGCGGCTGAGGCTGTGGGCGCGACGCAGGCCAGCGCGAGCACAGCGGCGAGAATTGCCACGTGGGCAAGAACACTGATGATGGTGGCCATTGCTGAAGTGGAGCCTTGGTATGGGGGGGGGGGGATGGTGAGAGAGAGAGAGTGAGAGACTACTGCTGCTGCTGCTGCGGGCCACTGATGAAGCGCAGGATTTGAGCGAAACGTGTGCGTCAAGCGAGTGCGAGCGTGCGTGTGTGTGGGCTGTAATGTCAGCGGAACGTGTGTGTGTGTGTGAGGTGGGGGGAGGAGGAGGGGAGTAAGCGGTGGAGAAGATGGTCAAGAGAAAAAGAGTACAAGTAAAGAGATGCGCATGGCGCACGCAGAGGAGAGGGAGGGGGGTAGGTGGATGCGTGCGACCGAGACCCGGCACGCTGCGGCAAGGCCGGGGTACCCCCCTCCTACCATGTGCTGTCCCGCCTTCCTCAGAGGAGGACTGTGCGTCTCTGTGTGTGTGTGGGAGTGAGGACGATGGAGGCGGAATGCGGCTCGTACAAGGGATCATTGATTTCCCCCCTTCCAACTCTCTCATTCTTCCCCGCCTTCCCACAGCATCCAGCTCTTCACCACGCCACACTTGCGTCGTGCTGTGGCTACGCGCATCGTCGCGCCGAGGAGTCTGCAAAATCCCTATTCGCCACCACACCGGCACCAGAGCAACATCGCCAGGAGCTCTACCGTCTCCTTCCCTCCCCGTCCCACCCCACTCCTTCTCTGATAGGAGTGCGTTGTTGAGCCAAAGTCAGATCTGCAGCAAATGTGCAGGGGAGGTAAGGTGCGCGCGTGGGGGGGTGTGTGCGGGGGGTGTGCGGGCTAAGCGGTAAGAGGAAAGGACTGCGAAGAGAGAGAGAGAGAGAGAGTGAGCGAGACCCACAGAGGGGGATGCGTGGGGACACGCTGCGGATACTGTTAGCTGATGGTTCTCGCTCTTTCCACGCACGTGCCGATGGTGCCCCTCCCCGCTTCGCGCTCTGTGCCACGCCGGTCGAGTTAGCCTAACAGCCTATGAATTTCAAACGAGGAATACGACGACGACCGAGATGTCAGTCAAAGACGTTAGAAAGGGAAGGAGAGTGGGCGCGGCGGAGCTGCAGGCGCAGGGGCTCAGCGACACGCAAGCAGACCCACACCGCTGAGCAACACTAACACAGCCAGCCATCCAAGTAAAGCCGCCGTCCTGACCGCACACCACTGGCATTCATCAATGCCCCCATCCCCTCCTCGAACTTACCACATACGTCACAGTGTCTCTCTCTTCCCTATACGCCTTCTTATAGCGGTAGGCTGAGTAGCGCGCGCTGCTTTGCAATGAGCTCCGGAAGAGAAGGCAGAGTGCGCTTCGGTAGCCCCAATACTTTGCGACGCGCCGCTTCCACCTTCACTTGCCGCTCCAGGGCGTCGGCAATGTCTTCCTTGGCGGCTGTCGAGAATGGCGTGGTGGCGCCGCCGCGCAGTAGCTGCGCGATGTCGCCGTCCACCACATGGTGCGACAGGTGTGACGCCCGAGGCAATGCGGTGGGCGGGCCGAGCAGCGGGCGGATGTGCGAGTGCAAGAGCGGCTGCAGGTAGGCCGCCAGAGCGCCGTCCTCTTCCGAGAGCAGTGGCACGTACGCGCCGAGGCTGCCGAGTGCGGTGCTGTAGTACACAATCTTCGTCGCAAGAGCCGTGTCGGTGCCCTGCGAGAGGTCTTGAGGCTGTACATGCAGTGCCGTCACGAGCTCGCCGACGTGGTGTCGCGCTACCTCACGGAAAGTCTGCTGCGTGCGCAGGTACGTCTCCTCAGCGATGAGCTCGGCCTCCTGCAACTGATGGACGGGTTGGGCAAATTTTGTGCGTGTGCTTTCCGGGATGCGCAAGAACACCACCGTGCCAAAGCGGTCTGACGCGGCGACGGTGCGCTCGTCCACAACAACAACGCTCGTGATATGCCGTGGTACGCTGTCTGTAATGATCTGCAGCAGGAACGACGGTGTGGCGGCTGTCGTTGCTCCCGCTGGGCCATGCGCAGCTGCGGGGGCGGGAGTCCCGGGCTGCAGCGCGGCAATGAACACGGAGGCGTTCACGGTGCCGCAGACAATAAGCAGCTGCTTTTCCCGCACCATCCGCATACCCTCGGCGTCTCCGTACGGGCACTGGTAGAGGTCGGCAGCGAAGAAGGACACGTTGCGCGCGTTCACGTTCCGGCTGCCCGGCGGTGACGCGAAAACAAAGTCGATGGCGGTGATGCGCTGACCTGGCGTATTCGCGAGGTGGCGGCGGCGAAGGAGGTGCTCCTTTCCCCACGAGTAGATTCGCAGCCCCTGTGCGGCGCCCATGCCAACGAACAGAATGCCTACCGGCTCGCAGATGCACAACGCGGAGGGGTAGTCCGGCTTCGCAGCCGTGTCTATGCTGTTGCCTCCGCCGGCGGCGGCGACACCACTACTCTTGGCGCCGGCGAGACGATCCTTGCCGCTGACAGTACTGCCACTGTCATCCGGGCGCAGGTACGTGCTGTGTAGCAGCTCCAGTCTCAGCAGCGCATCAGCGCCACCACTACCACCACCTACACTGCCGCTGCCGCTGGCACACCGAAATGTGCGCAGGAAGCCATGCCGCCACGACGCGGCGGTGCCGCAGCCAGCTCCGTGTGTGTAAGAGGATGCCGTGCCGATAATGACGACCGGTTCGCGACCAAACTCCTTGAAGAAACTGCCCACCGCGACAGAGGTGATCGCTTCGTTTGGCTCAAAGTGGATGGGCGGCAGCAGGCGCTGGGCATCGCGGTGGTAGAGCTGCAGCGTGCTGTGGTACGCGTTGGGGCGTCCAAGGGAACGCTGCGGCGCCGTGTACGGGATGCCACCGTACAGACCCTCGCCGTAGTGTGCGCCACGGTCCTCGGCCTGTGCGATGTCCGCCATTCGAGCGGTGAGGAAGGCACGATCCTCAGCGCGGTGCCGCTCTACCTCCTGCCGGCCGTGGCTGCGGTGCTCGACACCGCAGAGAATGAGATAGGCTGGGCGTGTTGGGTGCTGCAGGAGCCGGCGACCTGCCAGCGGCAGTGGGTGGTGCTGAAAGCTATACTCAACGCCTCCCGAGCCCGGGCCACCGCCGCCGCCGCCACCCGCGCCGCCACCACCGGCGCCGGTATTCGACACGTAGAGAGCCAACTCGCGGTTCTGCACGGCGATGACCACTTCCTGCTGCTGCTCGCGTGGAACGAGGGTGATGGACTCGACTACGGCAAGGGGGTCCTCGTCCTGCTCGTTTGTGCTGCCCTGCGCCCCCGGGGTTGCCGAGTCGCTGCCGTTCGCGGCGGCGGAGCTGACCCGCGACGGGAGCACAAACCGCGCAAACGAGGTCGGCCGCGTTGGAAAGCTGTACGGCGCCATTCTGACCGTCCTATCCTGCACCTCGCACCGCCACGTGCGCTCGCCCGAGACGGCGTAGCAGAAAGTCTCGCCGTCGCCCGCGACAAGCTGGCACGGGCGGGAGCCACACCACAACTCCGCCGTTGCCGTCACCTTGGCGGACGACGGGTTCAGTTCACACCGCGTCACCACGCCGTCGCTATGGCCAACAAACAGGAATAACTGGCGTCGCCCTGCTGCGGCGGCCACCCCACCACGCGCGCGGCTGGCGCCTCTGCCGCTGCGCGGGCCCGCGCCACCGATAAGTGCCGCCGCTGCGTCACTGCCGCCTCGAGTGTCGCCCAGGTACGTCAAGAGGAGAGAGGTGATAGTCACCTCTGCAGCCGACTGCGAGCCGGCGTCCACGCTGCCGCTGCGCCGACACGTGATCTTCTCCAGGGGCTCGCGCAGCTTGCGGGGGTGTACGAGGTACACTTCCTGGTTCACCGTCGCGATGGCCGCGAGTTGCTCCGTCAGCGCCGCTGCCGCTGCCGTTGCTGCCGAGGCGGCCGCTGCCGCCGCTGCCGAGCTCGGCGACGCGGCACTAGGATTCCACAAGAGCGCCTGCAGTTCGCGCTGGAGAGCTGTCGACACGGTGCTCGCCGGCGGCTGCAGCAGGGCCACAACAGGGGCCAGTGGGAAGGTGGGAAGAACGTCGCGCTGCTGCAGCTCCGTGCCTGCCAGGCCAAAGTCAAAGCTGGCGATGCCGCCGCGTTGATGAAACGAGAGCAGTACCGTCGTCGGGGTCACTGCGGCAGCGAGGACGGTGTTGCCATGCGGATGCGTCCAGCTAGCTGGCACGACGGTTACTGCCCCCACGGTATCGCCGGTGTCGTGCCCTCTTCTGCCACCTGCGGCGGTGTCACTGCAGCTCAGCACACTTATCCCGCGCGGAGTGACCTGCACATAGCCGCAGCCGTACTGCAGAGTCGTCGCGGCAAGCGTCCGCTCTGCAGTAATGAAAGACGAGGCAGTGTCCTGCTCGACCGTACTGCCGATGCGGTACACCGTCGTGCCCTGGCGCGTGCACAACAGCACACGATCGGTGCACACCTGGTCGCGTGCGCCGCTGACGGTTGCAGCGAGCTGCCGAAGTGCCTTTAAGCGCTGCGCATGCTGGCGCGCCGCACCGCCGGTGCCCCTTAGCGTCTTCTCGTCCGCCCTTCGCGTCACGGCTGCAGCCGCGGCTGCTTCGATGGCAGCCTGTTGCTGGCGTGCCATGGACTGCATCGAGAGCGCAGAGGGAAGCGGGATGACAGAGCTGAAGACGGTTGGGAGAAGCTGGCGACCTTCTAGCTTCGCGGCGTAGCCGTAACGGGCCTGCACGAGCACGCTCTCGCCACCACGTCCGCCGACGTAGCTGAAGTAGATCTCCGGCTGCTCACTTGATTGCTCCGTCACCGGTGCCGGCGACGGCCCGCCACCAAAGTTGG
The DNA here is from genome assembly GCF_000755165.1 of Leishmania panamensis. Taxonomy (NCBI): domain Eukaryota; phylum Euglenozoa; class Kinetoplastea; order Trypanosomatida; family Trypanosomatidae; genus Leishmania; species Leishmania panamensis. Next base: position 330,913 of record NC_025884.1, on the reverse strand, counting down.
TTGGGTGGTCAGCACCGTTCGATGCCGTAGCTGCAGCCGAGGTGGAGGAGGTGAGATGGGAGGTGAAGCTGGTGATGGTTGGAGTGTTCGGAAGGGTCTGTAGCTGCACGACATGCTGAGGACGACGGTGTGGCTGGTAGACCTTGATAACGCGCACCTCCATCGGAGTTTTGAAAGACGGCGCAGCGGCTGTGGAGGGGGCCGGTGGTCGCATGGCGACGGCGCCAGCTGCAGCCGACGCCTGCTTATCTCCGTCATCATCGGCCTGCTCCTCCTTGACGCGTGGAAGCGTGGCCGACGCGGCGCTGTCGCGGCTTGTTGCCGGCGCCGTCGGGTCGCCCTGTGGCTCCGGCTTGACGGCAGCACCGGCCGCTTCCGCAGCGCGCGGGCGCTTGCGATCGCCGCTGTCGCCTTCCTTCTGCGTGGCGCTGTCCGCCCCCTCTACCTTCACCTTCTCCGCCTTACGCGACGACGCCATCGATGGCGCCATCGCTAGTGCCCGCTCCCGCCGCACGCGCTTCACGATGTAGTCGCGATCTGCCGTGTAGCCGTTGCTCTTGATCTTGTACAGCCCATGCAGCGGGCCTGCCTCGTTGCCAATGAAGAGAAAACCGCGTCGGAAGAGCGCCATGGCCGACGATGGCGGCAGCGTGTCGAAGTAGTGCACCGACAGCGGGTTCGGCACGGGCGGCAGCGCCGCGGCTGGCGCAGCACCGCCGTTAGCCCCTAGCTGCTGCTGCAGGAAGAGCTCTGGGTTTGCCTGGGCCAACTCGCGCGTCCTAAGGGCCTCGTAGGCGCGCTGTACGTCGCCAGCCTCCAAGAAGACGCGGTACACATCGCCCTGCTCATCTTGCAGCAACATGAAGAAGCGGCGACCGAAGCAGGTCAGCGTGTGTTGGATGATAGAGGGGTCGTACAGGATCTCCGTGCAGTCAAGGCGGCGCGGAAAGGCGTATGTGCACTTGAAGACGCCGACGCGGCCATTCGCCGCCGCTGCCGAGCTCTGCTGCTGCTGTGAGGCGGACACATCGTACCAGATTAGCTCCGTGTCCGTGCAGACAAGAACACCGCCTGGTCCGTACGGGGCGGCAGGGACGGCGATGAGCCGGTGCGCCGTCGCTGGAACGTGCACGAGTTGTGTCCGCTGCACCTGCTTCAGGCTCGGCACGTAGGCGTAGAGCACAAAGTGCTTGTGGTGCTGAACAACCCCCTCTAGGCCTCGACCGATGTTCTTGAGGAATGTGCCACCACTCGCCTCGCCTGCGGCAGTGGCAGTGCCGTCACGTGCCTCGACGATCTCTTCCTCAAGTACAGCAAACACAGCGTGATCGAGGTAGCCGTCGAGGGCGCAGGCAGAGTACAGGACAGTCTGACGCTGCACCTCAATCGGGGTGCCGAGGTTGATGGCGCCGTTGGCCCGCCGCGCTTTGGCCACCCGCCGGCGCCGGGCGGCCCGAAGCTCACGACCCGTCACCGGGCCGCGGCGCTGGTGCACACCGACATCGTCGTCATTGCCCTCCTCTTCGTCATCGCCGTCAGCATCGCTGTCTGCGTCGTCGTCGTCGTCGTCGTCTTGCCCGGCGTTAACGCCTTTGACTGGGTCCCAGGTTTCATTCGCGGTGATGGGCACCAGCGTCTTGGTGCGCATGAGCGCAGTGACTAGGAGCGCTGTCCCGGCTGGGTCGACTGCCATGCGGGCGCCAGGGACGGTCAGCCGCGCCCCGCTCCGGCCAAGGCACACCTCGCTCACCTTGATGAAGCGGCCCTTCAAGGACGTGGTCACGAGCATCGTGGCACCGCCACTAGCGCCACCATTGCCTTCGTTGCCATCTTCGCTGTCGTCGCCATAGAACAGGCGTGTTGGCACTGGAGGCTCATCCAGCTGGTACCGCAGCAGCGTCACGTAGCCAGTCTCACTCGTCAGGGCGAGGTAGTGTAAGCCGCTGCGGTGCGCCGTGGTAGTCGTGTCGTCGAGTACGCCGGCAGTACTGTTCCCCAGCGTCGTTGCACTGTTCGCGCCACTGGCCTTCGCCATCGAGGAGGCGCTCGTCGGCACTGCCACCGCAGTGTACACGGCCGACATCAAAGGGGTGCGGCAAACACACTCCACACCGCCGTTGGCGTCCTCTGCGTAGAGTCGCCACAGCTCGAGCACATTGTGGCGGATCAGAACGAGATCATTCGCGTCTGGCAAGGTGAAGGAGCCCTCGATGGCGTGGGTAACCTTCTGCGTGGGAATCAAAGTCTGGTGGTACAGAAGCGTGTCGTTCACAGGCACGGCAGCAGCGGTGTCGGCACCGGCGCTGCCGTCTTCCCCCTCAGCCACACCGTTGTGGTTCATACCGCCTTCACTTAAGGTTTAACTGTAGAGGTTGCGGTCGTACCGGCCCCTGAGAGCAAGTGAGCGCGGGTGTAGGCTACTTGTTAAAGCACACACACACACACACACACGTATATACCAGTGGGGGCAACTTCACCACTGCTTCTCTTCTCTCTTTCCGCTTTACTGGAGGGGACCGAGTAGGTGTTCAGGATGTGGCGGCGCTATTACTGTAACGAACAAGACAACTGCGAAAGGGAAGAAGGAGGGAGGAGGTGGAAGGAGCGAGCGAGAGGAGAGTGAGGAGAGGGAGAGGGAGGAGGAGAGGGGGAGAGCGAGACGAGCAGGGAAAACGCGGCACGCGTATTGCTGGAACGGTGTCGTTTTCCCGTGTTGGGGTATGGGGTGAGAGAGTGGATGCCACGTGCCCAGGTCAGACAAAGGGTGAGAGAGCTACGGAGGGGAAGAGAGGAGAGCCCCCCCACAGCAGCCAGAACACAACCGGCACCCATACACACACACACACCATTCGCTATTTTATGTGGCTCTTCCTCTCCCTCACGTGCCTACATCGGAGGACTGACGTCCTTGTCGGCAGGGTCAATGACTGTCGTGACTAAATTTTTTTCTTTCCTGCTCCACACGCAAACAGCCGAGCAGGATAGGCGGGGGCGTGCAGGCCTCGTGGAGGAGGTGAACAAGGGGGGGTCAACCCCCCCCCCTCCCCCCCATGCCATTGCCCACCCACCACACCTCCGCCCTAAGCTCCGACGGACCCATTCCCGTCTTGTTGCGCTTCTTCACTCATGTGAGCGGCTCGTAAAGGGGGGCGGGGGGAGAGTTTTATGTGATTACACTGCACGCACACACAAGTCACGATGCCGCCTCGGACCTTCGCTGTGTCCACCGTCGTCGTCGCCTCGGTTTTCATGTCCTCTCGCCCTGCGCGGCCTTCTTAGCCGCCTTTTGACACCGTCATCGGCCGCTTCAGCATCGCCAGCGCATCTTGGCGAGTCTCCTTCTCTGTCGGTGGCGCCAACGTGTCTACCGCGGCATCGCCGCTGCCGTCCACATCACCCGCGGCAGCCGCCTTGGCAAGCCGCTTGCGTTGGGAGGCCAGCACCGGGGTTGGGATGTCCCACGTCTCCATGCCGATCACGCGCATTGTATACCAGAAAAGAGCGATGGCGAGTCCGCCAAGGGTCAGGCCGATGTAGTTGGCGTAGCGCCTTTCATCGCCGTAGAGCCAGTCGCGGTACATGCCTGTCTCGTCAAAGGTGCCCTCGCCTTGAGTCTCGCGCAGGCGGAAGTCCTGGCCACCGGCGACGTTCGTCACAAGATTGGCGTTCTTCCAGCGGACGGAGTTGTGCAGCTTATGCGCTGTCTTGTAGACGGGGAGACTATGGGCAACCGGTGGACCCTTGCGGGCGTTGCGCTCACCCGGCTTTAGGTCAAGGGGGCCCTCGAACAGCTCCTTGCGGAAGTCGCGCGACGGTGTCAGCAGGGCTGTTGCTGGGGAGGATGAGGAGGACACCGATGCCGCTACTGCTACTCGGCTTACGCGCTGCATGGTTGCTTGAGTGTGAGCCAGTGGGGCGGGTGTGCCTTTGCGGAGCTGAGTAAGGTGGTGGTGTTGGCGGTAAAGTGGACGGAGAGGGCTGTCTCGGGATGTATGGGTTGGGAGCGTGTGCGGTGAAGCACTACTCGATGATAATGTGCGCCGCTAAGCTTCTGCTGCTACTCCTCGAGTTGAGAGTGATTCGGTCGGTGCGGTGATCGCAGAGGGAGAGAACGAGAGGGAGAAGTGCGATAATGATGGAGATGGACTCGAGCCAAGGTCGATCGAGGAAGGTGTGCATGTGTGTGTGTGTGTGTGTGGTCAGAGAGGAGGGGGAAGGGCAAAGACTGCGCGCCTGTGGGTGCTTTTTTTTTTTGGGAGTGACCAACGCGGACGTTGTTTTCCACTCCTTCCCCACTCCCTGTGTTGCCACCCTTCACGTCCTTCACACGATCATCATCGTCGCTCACGTCAGTACACGTCCATGATAGCTGCCGGGGGTGGGTGGTGGGAGCTGCTGCTTCCATATTCGCTTGCAGTGGCACACAGACCAAAGAACAGTTCGGAAGCAGCGCAGCTTCCCTCGCTTTGCCGGTGCATATTTCCCTTCTCGATCACGTGATTGATGAGACTTCGTCGCTGTCTATACCACCGCCCGCCTCCCTCTCGTGCCCCCCTTTCCCTTCACCGATTTGGGCAAGCTGGAAGAGGCGGCACGTCACGGTACGCGTGCGCACCTCTCGAAAGGGCACGTGAGGGGCGGTGGCGATGGCGGTGGCGGTTTGACGGGGAAAAATAGCGGAAAAACCAGCAAACAAAAAGCGAAAAATTGAGAGTCCATGACATCGAGGAGTGGGGACGGGGGGGGGGAGGGAGGAAGCGGACTGGCTATGAGAGGTGCTCCGCAGCGGTGGTGGCCTGCCTCTATCCCATGGGATGCCCCACCACCGCCCCACCTCTCCTTCCCTCAAAATACACGTGGCACGTCGCACCCCCCTTCCCCTCGGCCAGCGCATCTATGCGGTGGGGTATCATCAGCGTACTCTGTGGGAGCTCGCGGCTCTCGTGTCCAGCGACGAGGACAGCAGAAGCGGCGCTGCAGTGTCGTTCTCGCCGTTGCCGCTGCCCTCGTCGCTGCGCAGGTGGTGCGACGCCACCATGGGGGCGCGGTATACTAACGTGCCACCTTCTTCCACGAATACTTCGCTGCGGTGCCGACGCACCACGCGGCGCACGAGGACCCTGTGTCTGCGTGTAGTGGACGGCGACTGTGAGAGCGTGATGACGTCATGATGGTGTTGACGGCCGGACTGCGAGGAGGACGTGCGTTGGTGTGAGCGAGCGACGAGAGTCCTTCCTTCGCCGCCACGGCTACTTCGCGAGGAATGACTACTCGCCTGGGGAGCAGGCGACGTGCCACGCGACGAGGCCACCCAGGAGGACAATAGCGAGATCGAAGGGTCTGAGAAGGCCCAGCTCGCTGACGAGGTGGCAAGTGGAGGAGCAGTGTGTCGCCTGCATGGGACCGGCGCCACCGGGTCTACCCTGTCCAATTTTTCGTTGCCCGTGCTTCCCACGATCATGGATTGCATACGCCACAATCTGCACTGCGCGGGACGCGGGTTCTTCGGTAGCGGCAGCGCTGACGCAGACAACGTGGGGGAGGATGAAGATGTTGCACTCGCTTGCACCGCATCACTGGGAGGGTGGTGACGTGGATGGGCCGACCGCTTCGACGAACGCACGTCCGTGCTGGCTGTGCGGCTTGGTATCGCGTTTGTGGCCTGCCGATGTGCCGCTGGCAACTCCTCCCAACTCGAGTGCACGGGCTGGTTGAGGCTCTCAAGGTTCGTCTCCAACTCGCAGGAGCTAACGGGCGCTGCGACGGACGCGTTGGCGGTGATAACGTATGGATTCTGTAGCTGTGGAGTTGAGCACGAGGTCAGCCCACCCGACACGCGCACCGGTTGTTCCGGCAGCTCTACTTCGCGGTTGCCGGATTCGGACAGAACGTCACGTGACACTTCCACAGACACAAGGCCGGCGTGCTGCTGCTGCTGCTGATGTCGCCGCAGCGAGTCCCCTGCGTCACCGTCGGTCGAGGGAGGGGTTTCCGTCTTTGGTGCCTCTGGGAGCGCATGTCTGTGATCTTTTCGGCTGCTGGAGCTCACCCCGAAACGACTAGATAGTCTTGGGTCACCCCTGGCGCGGCTCGCGGCGCTAGTGACGTCTGCGTGCACCGCTGAAGGCTGCGGTTTCACAGACGATGGGGAAGCCGAGATTGACGCCGCTTCATGCGTGTCATGGTTCCCCCCTGCTACTGACGGCGGCGCCGGTGACTGAGGGCGGCGCGGCAGAGGGCTTTCAGCGCTTGTCACTGCGTCACTAGTGTGGCTACTGCCGCCTTGGGCCACTTGGTGGTTCACTGAAGCGGTCGTTGCACCCACCACATTGGTGTTGCTCTGAAGCGGAGGGGTCTGGCGGCGAGGCCGCTGCGGATCCGCTTTCTCGACCGCCGCACCACTACTTGGTGATGTCACAGGGGCCGCGCCGCAGGTGTGGTTGCGATCGTTGCTCGAGGCAGCCGCGTCGTCCTTCTGCTGCGGTAGCGACGATACCGAGTGCACATGTGCCCGTGGCGCTGCCACTGCCGCTGACGACGCGGGTAAGGAAGACAACTGAGGGCCGGATGTCAAGGCAGGATCGCTGTGTGACTCGCGCGCCGCCGCTTGCGTCGGCAGAGGCGACGACGACGCAACGGCGCCTGCTCGCCGACTTGCGGACGCCCTCTGGACGGCAGCAGCAGCGAAGAGGGGCCCCATCAGGATGTTGGACGGATACGCCGCTGTGCCGCTGAGCATAGGGGGATCATCGCCCGAGCTGGAGGATGCCGAGGCAGTTGCACATGCCGCTTGTGGTGCGGTGGGTGCCTTCTCATTCCCCTTGCAGCCTACTAAGGCCACCGTCCCTGGCTGTGATATGTGGGTAAGAGCAGAGCGGGGTTCATCGCTGGCGCCGCAGCTCTCTCTCATCGTGCTGCTCGCCGTTGGGGAGCGCTGCAGCGGTGATTCCGACGACAGCACCGGTGGTGGCGTGGCTGAGGGCTGGGCTGACGTGTACGTGGTGCTGCCACGACTGCTAGCAGCATCGGGGTGATACAGGAGTATCCGAGACTGCTGGCGGATGGTGTGGCGTACACTAAACAGCGGCTGACCGTTATCCTCAGCGTGCGGCTGTGCTGTGGCACCAGCAGAAATGTTCATTCGAGTTGAGGGCGAAGCTGCGTGTGGTGGTGGGGAAGGGGGGATCGACGGAGTGGAAGAGTGCATGGTCGGCGTGGAGGCGGCGTCACAGGTGCTGAGGTGGGGGATTATAAGCGTCCCTCCTTTGCTCACCCGCGAGTGGAGCTGCAGAAGGGTCGGTGGCGCTTCCCCGTCTCGGCCAGAGCGCGGTGACACTCGCTCACCGCCACCATCCCTGCCGGTGCTGCTCTGTTGATGTGCAGAGTCGCTAATCGTGTGGTGCACATCCAACGAAAGGTGCGGCTTCACGCACGCTTCTTGCAGCGCTGTCATCGGTTGCCCCTCCGGCACCGTCCGCGAAGAGGCGATGACGACCAAACAAGACTCCATCTCGCTGCGCCTGCGATGATGCGGGCTGTCGTCACCGTCGTGGCTGCGGCGTCGAGGCGGCAGAAAGGCTGATGATGGCGGCGCTTTGTCTAGGAAGTCAGTGGCTGCGGCAGTGCTAACGCGGCCGGTGTTGTTTGCCAGCCGAAATGCATCCGATGACATTGGCGAGCGTGGTTCAATGGTAAGGGTGGGTAGGTGCGGTTGTGGCGAAGCGGCTGGCTGCCGCTGCGCGCGCGCCACAGCCTGCCTTAGTCGTAGCCACTCCCCGGCGGAGCGCACAGCAGCTGAGATGACGCGGCTTTCCTCTGTTTCTGCTCGCCGACCATGCGGAGGCAGTGCGCTGCGCAAGCCCTCCGTGCTTGAGAACGGCACATTGTTGTAGGGCGCGTCCAGTCCATCGGTCGAAGCCAGCGAGCAAACGGAGGTTGGACTCACTGGAGCGCGCGCCCACTGCGGCGTTCGCGCAGTCATGGCGTCACGGTGAGGCGCAGCAGCGGCAGTTGTGTCGTCATCTTTGCTCGAGGCTCCCTGATCCGCGCGCGGGGTGCGAGTCTGCCGAGGCGTGGACGGAGATAGCTGAGAAGGGAGTGGCGACTTGGGCGGCGTGGGCACGGACCACGGTGCCGCTGCAGCAGCCCACGTGCCGTCGTCTCGTGCGCCGCTGCCACGCGGAGATTGACTTGCGCGACTTGGCTGTGAGCGCGCGCGCGACTTGGAGTTGTGCGCGCCGTGCTCAGCACTGCACAGGTCGGTGTCTGCTGGCGACGGCCGCAACGAGGTAAAGGAAAGCTGCGGCCGTCTTCCGTACACATCGTGAGCGCTGTCAACCCGATGTGTAAGCGGTTGCCGTGGCAGACGTCCACCCTGCAGTTGCGGCACTCGCGTCGAATACTGCATCTCCCCTTTCATCACCGACATGGCACCGGCCGGCTTCGCAGGCAGTCCCTCGTCCTGCTGTGGACTGCAGTCGATGAGCGGACTGACGTACGTGTCAACGTCGGGCAGTTCCACGGTAAGGATAGCCGAGGGCGACAGCGAGCGCCGCTGCGAGAGTGACTCGCTCGGGGTGGTGGTGGCTGCCGGTGGTGTAGTCAGCACCGGGGCGGGTGATGTAGCCTGGGCTGACGACTGCACGACAGCTACAGTCGGCGCTTGTTCTTCATATGTGACAAGTCGGCCAGCGAGGGCCTGACGAAGCCGCCTCCACCGCTGCTCCAGCTCCTCCAAAGCGCGTGCACGGGCAGTGCACACGACGTCTGGGGTGGGGCGGAGAAGCACGATCGAGTGCGTCTGGGTCACAGGACCAGCCAAAATGGTGTAGAGGGGCAACGGGCTGGTGGAGAGGGTGCTGCGACACAGTGCTGCGGCGTTGGCGGTGATGGGGTCGTCTGTAAGGGACATCCGCTGGGAGGCGACCCGTTGACTCTCTGCACTGCCGCTGCCGCCAGCAGCAGTACCAGCAGTCGTCGATGTCGCCATGAAGCCGTAGTTCAGGTCGGACAGCACCGGCGGTAGTGACGAGGGAAGAAGCACAGGACACTCGTCTTCCACCACTGCGACGAGCGCCTCCCGTGGAGAGAGGGTGCCACGACGAGCAGCCATGCTACCGCGGCTAGGTGTGATGCTGTCGCTTCTACTATCCAGGCTGGTACTTCGCAGTCCATCGCAGTCTCGGCTGGTTGGCGCGTCCTTGCACGCCTTCAAAGACGTCGTCGTGTCGACCTGGACGAAGGGGTCGATGGACAGACCGAGCGCCTCACTAGTCTCATCAATGGCATAGACCACGTCGACAACAATGCGTAGTGGGCTTACCAGTGCCGAGGCGAGCACTGGCTCAAACCGTTCGTACTGCTGCAACTGACTGAGGCCGTGGAAGGTGTCCTGCAGATACGCTGCGCCCATGAAGAGTGCCCGAATGCGGGTGATGTGTGCCGGCCAGTACAGCTCGTGGCCCAATGCGCTCTCAGATGCATCGGCAGTGCTGCCACCGCCACTGCTGCCGTCGTCTTCGACTCCAGCACTAACCGCCATAACTCTCGAGTCGGGCTTGTTTACTGCAACCACCTTGATGGCCGATTTGGCGCTGTCTGCGCTACTCGCTCGATTGCCGAAAAGCTTCGCTGACACTGCTGAGTGATGATCCCACGCTCGATAGTCTGGCTGCCGCTGGGACGCTTCCTCTTCATCTTGCTGCTGCCGCCACCGAACATTTTTGCCACATTGCTCACAGTTTCGTTTCTCAATGCCGATGGAGCGCAGAACCGCGGCTACCTTGGCGGATACCGGCTTGCCTTGGGGCCACCGCGCCAACACACGCTGCGGCTGAGGTTGTGCGTGGGGAATGCTGCCGGACGGGTCCATCGCCCGTATTGCTTCCCATCGGACACGTACCAGACACGAATGAGTGCTGTGGTCTTTCACCGCCACGGTGGCCGCGCTGTGCGTATAAAAGTTGGCCGGGATGGTACCTGCTGGTATTCGCCACAGTGACGGGTACAGTGGACGAACAACATCAACGACAGAGAACACTGGAGCAGCTTTCGCCGCAGGGGTGGTATCTGCGGTGCCCCATGATGCGGCGTTCCGCGGTGACACGACAGTGCCCACAGATGCAACGGCCTCTCGCAGCTTTGGGTACTGCCGCGCCCACGTGTTGAGCACTTCACGGCGGTAGGAGAGTTCATCTGCGACGCTCCAGCTGTACGCGTCTTCGTCTAAGAGCGGATTTTCCTCTCGCTGCTGCCGCTCTCGCTCTCGCTCCTGCTGCTGCTGCTGCTTTGCGTGGCGGCGTCGGTGCAGCTCCTCCAGGCTGGTCTGCAGGACATCGGCGTCATCGGGGGTGCGCGCGATATCGCGGAAGGAGAGCATGGAAGGTGAGAATGAAAAGAGAGGAGGACAACCACAGCGACGAGAAGGCTGAGATGCAACACGTGCACGATGGCGTGTGTGTGTGTATAGACGCTCTGGTGTGCAAGGCAAAGTGTGTGGGGGGGAGGGGAGGGGGAGACGCACAGATTCAGGGTGAGCACTTTTAAGCGCTTCTAGACGTGCCAGGTGGACTGGCGGAGGGGGGGGGGGGCACTGATGATGGCGGGCGGGTGGCCGTACCTTGCTTGCCGCGCGTGCGCACGTTTGCGTTGTGCTTGTTAGGGATGGAGGGCAGTAGGCGGGCTGAGCAGAAGGACCGACAGTGAGGAGATGGGGTAGGGGTGGGGCAGCAGAGATGCAGTCATCACCGTAGAGACGCTTACGTGAGAGCGCAGGAGGTGCGAGAGGTGGTGGAGGAAAACGAAAGGACAAAAGTGAGAGAGGGGGGGGGGGGACGGACGGATCCGGCGCGTATCCAAAGACAAGCGAGCGATACCACACCTGTACTGCCTCACTCCTTCTCTGCTGCTGCCGCTTGCTGCTCCAAGCTGGTCACCGTTGGCGCCAAACACCGCTATGCGTTTCCGCAGGCAGGCGGGCAGTCATTACCGCTGCAGCCGCTAACTTGCATTTTTTTTTTCCCTCCTTTCGTTGATGCTTAGCAAGCTGGTGGCTCAGCCGCCGTTCCTGCGTCCCTTCATCCTACAGGGGGTGGGTGAGCCGGACACACACACACACACACACACACACACACACGCTCAAATCTCAGAGCGTGAGGGCTGGTGCGGAGGCACTGTATCCCACGACTCTGGGTAGCGCGGGCGCAGCCGAGTACCATACTCGTCCTGGTAGGTCGGGCCTGCCCCTGCCGTCGGTGGCGCGTGAGGCCCAATGGCTCCCCCAAATTGCAGCTGCTCACGCAGCTCCTGCAGGCGCTCCGGTGACACTGCACGGCGCGGTCCACGCAGCTGACGATCTACGCCGTAGCGGCTACTCTGTTGGGTGTCTGGCTCACGCGTGGCGCACTCGCTCACGCGCGGGGACACAAACGCGGAAGGCTGCGCGTAGGTTTTGATGTGATAATAGGGCTCACGCAGGATGGCCTCGTTCATCTCGACGGTATCGCGCTTCAGCCACTGCTGCTTGCGCGCCCACACCGGGAGCGGATGTAGCAGCTCACGCCACGCCGTGCGGTAGCGCCGTGGCACCGGAGAGCGCCGGAACATAGAAGGCGGGAGAGGGGATGGGGAATGGCCTCCTGTACGTGTGTGTGTGTGTGTATGTCTCTTGAGAAACAGAAATTATCTGTGCTTAAAATAGAGAGGGGCAGCTCGGCCTCCTTCAGGAATTCAATAACGAGAGCAGCACCGCTTCCACTCAGCATGTAGTTATGTAGAGAACGAGAGAACGCAAAGGAGGCACCACCTACCCCCCCACGACAGTGAAGCCCGAGTTCGTGTTAACTGTTTGTATGTGTGCGTGTTAGGGAAGGGGGAGTAAGGGGGGGAGGAGGGGTGGGTACAATGAGAGGGAGGGTGGCGAGGAAGGACCAAAGGCAAGTGAGGTAAGCAGTGCGGGAGAGGTGGAGAGAGCGACGCATATCTGCACACTGCGAGAAGGGGCTTGTGCGTGTGTGTGCGCGCGAATCCCAGGCGGGGTGAAAGGGGTGGGGGACATAGACTTCGTAAGAGTAAACGCGGTTGTGCTGTACCAGCCCGATCTATGCGACTGATGCCTCCTTGCACGTGCACTCACATGCGCAGTAGCCGTGGCAGTCGTTGGAGGCACACCTCAGAGCAAGCACGCCCTGTCCTCCCTACTCACACGGGTTGTTGTCCTTCCACGTGATGCAGTGCTGCGGAGGGAGGAAAGACTATTGAAAAGCGCGAGCACAGGCGTAAAACAAGTAAGCAAGAGGACGAAGGGAGAAGAACATCTAATGAGGCGGTACAGACTAGATACAAAACCACCCACCCACCCACACCCACACAAGCACACACGACATCACGAGTAGGCGGCGGAACAGCACGAACCTTCACCCTAGCCACCGCCCGAGACCCTCTTCCTCCTCAAAAGGGAAAAAAAAATGCGTGCGTGCGCCTCGAGCCTGAGAAAATTACGGAGATGGACTGAGGGGGGAGGGGAGGGGGGAAACGGGCGCCCACAATAGGAGAAAACGCTAACAACGACAGCAATGGTAGTCTCCGCCTCTGCCCTGCTCTCTCCGTGACCTCCCGTCATGATGGGCACACGCCTCCACACCGACCCACAATCAGAGGGGGGAGAGAGGGGGAGAGAGAGACAGACAGACAGGCAGACAGACGTGCACCTACAAAGAAGATACACACCCACACACACACACTCAACACACGCACACTCAACACCGACACACACACACACACACACACACACACACAAGCGCGTAAGCAATAGGAGTGAAGATGAGGATGAGGAGGCGGAGGAGCAGTGGAGAACACAGGCGAACATGCACGAGTCTCCAGGGCCACTAGGGAAACAAACATGCCAGCGCGCTGGAGGCCGCGGGTAGGTTTCCTGTCGTCTTTCACCACGACCTCCTCCTTCAGTGTTTCCCCCCTTCTCCCCTCTTCTGTTCTTTCCGCTGCTACGCGACGCACTCGCCGCTTCTCTCATCGGCGGATCGGGCGAATTCCCTTTGGCTTCGCAATGGTCGTTGCACACTTCGGAATGTGCCGGGCCGCCACCTCCTGGGCGAACTTGCGGCCACAGTGCGGGCACAGGACGCGATCATCGTACTCGTCCGGAATTGGGGGGGGCGGCGGTGCCATCTGGCCGGAGCCGAAGCCGCCACCGCCGCCCTCCTGCTGCCGGCGAACCGCACGCATCGCGGCCTGGAACTGTTCGTGCTGAATCTTCCACTTAGGAAGCTTTCCCTTGGCTGCTGCTGCTGCTGCTGCTACGTCACCGCCACCGCCGCGCCCGCCACCGCGACCACCACCACCACCACCGCCAGCCCGCGTCGCAGCACGCTGTACCTCTTTGATTCCCTCGACACCGTCGAGCCGCTGCTCACGCATGTCGAAGACATTCCGCGGCTTGCTTGCCTGCTTGCGGCACAGCGCCTCGTGCCGTATAACGACCGATATGCGAAAACTTCGACTGCAGATGCGGCATTTCTGCATCGGCTCCTGTGCCGCCGCCGCTGCCTCGGCAGCAATGGTGTCGTTGCCACCGGCGAGCACTGGCGGCGCCATACCTGGAGGGTAGGCGTTGGCCCAGTCGTTCATGCCGCCGCCACCACCGCCGCCGACGGGGACGTCGTCCAGGTTTATCGGCGCGCCCGACGAGGGCGGCGGTGCTGTGGCGCGGGTTGCAGGGGGGCGCCGAGGAGCAGCACCGGTGCCACCAGCCTTAGCGCTTCGCGAGACAGGAGGGGAGGACTGCGGCGGCATGTACACATTGCTGCAGTTCCTTTCGCTGTCGTTGCCGTAGCCGCCGTCTGCTTGTCCCGCTCCGGCTTGGGAAGAGGTGCCACGAACACCACCAACACCAGCACGAGCAGCCGACGGCGACGGTGCCGCGGCACCCTTGGGAGCCGACCGCACAGCGTTAGTCTTCCCCGTCCGCGGCTTCTTGAGCGCCGCCCCGCCGCTGCTGATCGCCGACGGCGATGATGGCGCGTGGCGGTTACGATCATCGTCGTAGTCGTCCTCATGGTGCACTTCCACATCTGCATTCCAAGCTGGGCGGCCGCCACGACCGGCACCACCACCGCCGGCGCTGCGCAGCGCCAGTGGCGTGGCAAGCGCTCGTTGCTCATCTTTGCTGGCCCCGTCGTCGTCTTGGTAATGGTTGTTCTTGATGTTGGCCTCGTACTGCGACTGACGTGAGGGCAGCCCACGCGACTGCGACGCGGGCTGTCCTGCTGTGCTGTTAAGCGCTGGCGGTGACGAGGACAGCGGGTGTCGACCCTGGGAGGGGGCGCCGGTCGTACTACCACCACCGCCCTGCTGCTGCAGCAGTCGTTGCTGTTCTCTCTTGAAGTACGCGATGCTGGTCCGAAGCGACTCCAAGGAGATGCTCGCGCCAAACTCACTGCCTTCGGCCGACTGCAAACCACCCGCCGCCCGCCCAGAGGAGTTATAGGAGTTTCTTGACAGCGCCAGCAGGCTGCTCACTGACACGGCGTTTGCGTGGGCCGACGGCGAGCAGACGCGGATGATCTGATTCGACAGCATCGCCCACAGCTGGCGAGCCTGGTCGGGCGTGATGATGCCGGCCTGCGTGGCCTGCTTGAAATCCCGCTCCTTTACATACAGGACGGGTCCATCTTCGCCCTTCCCAGGGGGGGCGCCGCTGTCGACGCTACTGTGACCGGAAGTGGGGTGGCGAAGGCGCGGTACGTTGGGCGGCGGTGGCTTCATGTCAGCTCCCACCACCGCTGCTGCGCCATTGCCCTTGGCAGAGGACGCCGTTGTGTACTTTGGGGAGGCGGCGTAGGGATTTCCAACACCGTCGTCACCGCTGTTTTGTGTGAATGGCGATTGGCACTGCTGCTGTTGCTGGAGGCGGTCCTCACGCAGCTGCCGGGCCCGCTCCATCTGTGCTTGCCGCTTCGCTGCGTAGTCGTAGACGAAGTCCGTTGCCGGCGTTCGCGATTTCGCACCGGCGGGCATGAGATGCGCACGTTTTCGCTTTCTTGATCTAGCTGCTGAATAGAAGAGGGAGACGAGGGAGGGAGAGCGACACGTCTGTAGAGTGGCAAAGCAACGCCAACGCCGCGTTGGGGGAGGAAGAGGGAGGGGGAAGACGAGGGGGCGAGGAGTTTGTGGGCAGACATCTCGATGCCTGCCCCTCTGCCTGTGTGTCCGCGGTGCTCATGTGCGCTTGCTTGCCTGACGGCGACGTATGATGGTCATTCATCGCGCTGATGATCAGAGCTGCACCTCCCTCTTTTGGTTTTCTCTCGAAGTCTTTACACGCACGCACGCGCTCGTCAGTATCCACGTCTACCTAGTGATATACACAAGTCCGGGCGCTCCTCAGATACACAGACACGTCTGCGTACATTGATGATCATTACATGTTGCTGCGTACGTAAGGCGTTCACGTGTTGCCCTTCGTGCGCGCAGACACACACACACCCTCTTTGCGTGTGGTACAAGAAACGAATGGGTACATGCAATACGAGAAAGGCGAGACGCAGTTCAGTTAGAGAAGGAATTCGGCGATGGAGATCTGCTGGAACCGCTGAGGCTGTCGCTTAAGCAATCGAGAAACTTATTACCCCTCCCCCCGCAGCAGCGTGCACAGTTTTCGCTAACTTGACGACTCCAGCGCTTCGTGCAGCGCCTTGAAGCGACTCATATCTACAAACAACGGGGTGAAGTTCTGCGTGGTGGGTCGACGCCGCCTCGTGCTCGAGTCACGGGCTGGCCCCGACAACAGTGCCGCCACTGAGCTTGGCGCAGCAGCACCACTACCACCGTCGCCACGGCCGTTGATGCCCGGGAAGGACACCGTTGCGGAGTCGATTTCACCGTCGCTCTTGCTGTTGGCGTGTCGAGGAGAGCGTGATAGCGGCATTCGCAGCAGGCGCGCGCCACCGGAGGACGTACTGTGGCTTGGTACGACGCTGTGCATCTCTGGTGCTGCCGCCATCGTTGCCGAGCTTGCCGCCGCCAGGCTTCGCAGCGGCTGAAGAAGGTAGTTGCTGTTACTCGAATGCCCCTTTCCGATCAGGTCGTGAGTCGTCATGATCGCCCCCCTCTGTTGCTGCTGCGCTAGGTGGTGTGAGTGCATCACTGTGCTGTATTCGCTGGTGAGGCGGTAGCCACCGCTGTTCGCAGGGCGGTCGGTGCTCAGATCGGTGCTACTGCTGATGTCCGCGCCCATGCTTGGCATAAAGGGCGGCGTCTTCGTGTCGTACGCGCCACCGGTCGCCGCGCCGTTCGCACTTCCGCTAGCGGCAACGGTGTCGCCGCTGCTGTTCGACGCCGTTGTGAGGGACAGATGGTGCCTTAGCAACGCCGCTGCCGTTGCACCAGCTGCCCTGCGCTGTTGCTGCTGCTGATGCGGGCCAGAGTTCCGCTGACTCAATTGCATGTGATCATTCAATGGGTGTTGCTGTTGTTGCTGGGATGCCGACGGTGGTACTGACCAGTGTGGGTGGGGGCAGCCGTTTGCCTCCGAGTCGACTGAGGAGCTGGTCGACAGGTCCCGCGCCTTGGCAGCCCTCTTGCGCAGCACACGCACAGAGCTGCTTCCGACGCCGCTGCCAGAGCCACCGACGCCGCCGTTGACGCTGCTGTTGCGGGACGATGGCGCCAGCGATGATAAAGAGGACGAGACGGAGCGCCGGTAGAGTGACGTGAGGTTACCAGCGGCACCCCTACTGCCGTCGCCGAGGAGCAGGTCGTCCAAACCAGCCACCATGCTACCCATCTCACTCCCGCTGCCGTGCTTGCTGCGAAGGTGGCTCCGACTACGCATTTCGCGCTTCTGGTCGGAACTGGTGCTGACACCATGGCGTTTATGACGATGGTGCCTGCCGCTACGATGATGGCGACCGCCAGGGCGGCCCTCGGTCTCCCCCTTGCGCACTGATGCTGATTGGGAAGCCTCAGACGCAACTGAGTCGTCTTTACCGTGGGTGTGATGACGCACGTACGCCTGCGTGCCTTCGCAACCGCCGCTGCCTGACGCGCGATGCCGACGATCGGTGCTGTGCGAATTTGCAGCCACTGCCGCCGCCTTCGCCAGACGCCCACGTACTTTGCCATAGAGGAAGCTGTCACTGCTAAAGCTGAAAGAGCTGAGGCGCATATTTGAAGAATGTGTTCGGTTCCGCGGGCGCCGCTGACGACTGCCACTGCCTCCTGGCGCGTCATCATCGCCGCCAATGCGGTGGCGGCGTGTAGAGGTGGTGCGGCCAGGCCGGAGAATGAGGTCCTTGCTGTCCGCCCGCATCGGCCGCAATGCGTTGCTGCTGCCTTGGTCTGAGGTGAGGACGCTTGTCGTCGTCTGCACAGCGCCTTTGCCGCTGTTGCCAATGTTTCCGCGATGATGCCGCCTGCGAGTTCCGCCACTGCAGCCCTTCAATGTCGGCACAGACGCCATTACGCATTCGGTGGAGGACAGGTTTGCGCTTCCATCTCCTCCACTGCGTCTGTGGAAGCTAGGCGCCTCAGGCCGCGCCACCGCCGTCTGCGGCGTAGGTGGCTGTGGCAGGAGCAGCGGTGAAACTTCCTTGGCTGGCGACTTCACCCGCGACGATTTCACAAACCCTCTGAGACTCACATCAGGGCTGATGCTGCTATTCCTGCTGCCGCTAAAGTTGAGCTCAGAGCTGTCGCTACCCCTGCTGCTGTGATCACTGCCGCATCTGCTCACGTTAGCAATGGCGTGAACGTGAACGTGGTCGTGGTCGTGGTCGCCACGGCACGGCGCACGGGCCAACAACGCGCCACAAATCACTCCAGGGGTGTCGACCTGCTTGCGGTTGTCCAGCACTTCAGCCGCGACGACGCTTGCAGGCGTCGGCACCACCGAAATCGGCGAGTGTCGAGCGTCTTGGCTGCTCTCCGGTATAACACAGGCAACGCCTCTTCCGCTGCAGTGCGGGCCAGGAGTAGAGGGGCGCCGACTGGCTGTACGCTTGCCGCTGCCGTCGTGGGTTTTCTGCGCAGTTGGTGCGCTGTAGTCCATCGCGGTTGTCGACTCCATTAGTCTTCCATCAGCGAAGCGCTCGATGCACGGTTGCCCAGGCGACGGCGACGCCACTGATTGCAGCGAAGCGGCCTGCAAACCGGCGAAGAGGCTGCCGAAGGAGTGCGCCACGGCCTCACCGCCCCCGGTGGCCAGGTGGGCTGCTTCGCGCATGGAGGCGGTCGAGCTCTCACTTTCGCTGTTCAAGTCGTCGTCTTCATCGTCGCACGAGCGACGGCCAGTGCGATGAAGGTTGCCGTTCATTCCGTAAAGCATGCGGTGCTGCCTGCTCTGCTGCTCAGAGGCGAAGAAGTCGTTGGAGCTCGCACTGCTCAGATCTTGCCAGCCACCAGTGCTGTTAGTATAATTGAGCTGGTGATGGTGACGCCTCGAATCTACAAGGCGGGCTAACGCTGTTCCTGGAATGCCATTGCTGCCGTCGTCTCCACCGCTGTGATGATGACGCACTGGATGGTTGTGATGGTGCGTGCTGCTGCTGCCTGAGTGGTGCGATGAGATGCCACTGCACTGGTACACTCTAAACTCTGACCAGCGAGGCAGGCAGGCAACGCAGTTCGCGCTGCAGCGGCCTCTGTCATCCTCACTGGTGGCGTGATGATGCTGCGCCGGTGACATCGACACGCACATGAAAGAGCCGTACTCGCCGCCCAAAACGCCGCCGCTCCTGGTGTGCTGACGCTTCATATCTGCGTGAGTGTTCCGCTGCTCTGAGGAGGTAATCCTGCGCGCCTTCTGCGCGGAGAAGTCCAGCTCACAGAGCTCCGTGTTGTCCATGACACCCAGCGACTCATTCGTGATCGGCACCTCCGTCTCCGCCGCCAGAGCCTCTACGTTGGTCGAGGTGGCAGCAGCTCCAGCCGTCTCGGACGACGCTTGCGCCGCTGCCACCGAGCTGCGTGTGCGATGCGGGTGCTGCTTCTGCTGCCACGGTCTCTCAAAATCGCAGCCCTTCTCCCGCATTTTTTTCGCGTCCGCTTTGCTCTTTTTCTCCTCGTGCGCGCTGAGAGCGCCACCGGCTGCGTGAGAGGAGCCCCGTTTCGTGGGGCTGCCGTTGCCACTGCCGTGGGTATCGCTTTGAGAGGTGGGCCACAGAAGTCGCTTGCGCCAACTTGACGGCCGCGCCGACGACGTGGGCGCAGCGTTGCTTTCCTTTCTACTCGATGCGGAGGACTTGCTGTTGTGGCTGCTGTTCCGGCTGCTGGTGAGAGCCGGTGGGGGGTCGCTACCGCTGTCCACGCCGGAGACCACCACCGCGACGGTCTTTGCCGTTGTTGTTTTTGCTCGACCTGTACTGCTCGACTTCGCGTACAGTGGCGACGTGGCAGAGGTGGCGGCCGTGGGCATGTAGGACAAGACGATGGGAGGTACTCCATCTACTCTGTTCAGCTCATGCCGCAGGGGGTGCTCGAAGAGCTCATCGTGTGCCCGGCGGCGGCTGAGGGGATGGCCGAAGCGGCGAGGCAAGGTGGGCTCCATTGGTGTCATGCCGCGACGACTGTACGCTCTTCCGGGGTAATTCTCAATATCCGTGCTAGCGCTGCTCAAACTTCCGCGGCTGCTGTCAAGATCCGCCTCGCTGCCGACGGTGCTGTCGCTGCAGCTGAAAAACTCGTTGGCGACCATGAAGTCGACTCCGCTGCTGCGATGTCCCAGACTGAACCGGCCCCCATCGCGGACGCGTCGCCTCATTTCTCGAGCGTACATAGAGTACTGCGTGTGCTTCTGCGGTTGTTGCTGCTGTGTTGGTGCCGCTGCTGCCGGCAGGTTTGTCGCAGAGGTCACATCACTCAACAGCATGCGACGTCCTCGGTGCTGTGGACGCAGGTTTTGGTTTGCCCTTGAAAGCACAGAGTGCTCAGTGGAGTAGGTCGACGGCGTGACGACAGACCGCGATGAGGAGGCGCTACTTTTATCGTCTGCTGTTGAGCGCAGTTCGCCGTCCAGGAGCAGCGCAGGCAGCATTCGATAGCCTCCATGGACGAGAGGAATGGGGTGCGGAGATGGCAACTCGTGCTTGACACGTCTGACGCATGCCTCGCCCCAGGCCTCCTTGTTGCGTCCCCCACCCGACATAATCGACATGTCGTTGCCCATGCTACCCACCCACTCACTTCAGCTCGCTGTGTACTTTTCTTCTGGTGCTGTAGTAGCGGGTCTCGCCGCGAAAGAGATGTCTCAGGGATCGACAGAGGGAGAGAAAAAAGGGCGCGCTGTGTGTGCGTGCGTGTGTGTGTGTGTGTGTGTGCGTGTGTGTGTGTGTGTGCGGATTAGTCCCCTATTCTCCTTGGCCGCTTACTCGCGCAGCTACTGTGTGCTCTGCCCGAGGCGCGGGCTGCGGGAACGAAAGCCAACGCGTGTAGGTCGGCAAGGGGGAGGGGAGCGGCGCAGACGTTTCAGCGTATCCCCCTACTCCTGCCCCACGCCGACACAAAGAGGGGAACTCCAGTCAGCACGCGAGGGGGAACAAACACCCCTCCCCACCAAGGCAAAGAAACGAGAAGAAGTGCGTGAGTCCTTGAGAGAGAGAAAGGGGGAGAGGGGGAGGGGGAGGAGAGCCAAGCAGGCGTCTTCACCAGCCTCAAGAGGAGGGATGATGGGCAGGCAGACAGACAAAGAGGAGAGGGAGGGGGAGAGAGAGGAGGGGGAGGGGCTGGACGCACAACGGCGCGCAGGAGCAAGAAAGCGAGGAAGTCGGCACGAAAAGTGAAACCCCCCAAAAAACGGTGAAGGAGTTCCACTGGAGACAAGCGAGTCGAGAGCGCGCAGTACCAAACACACGTCGACGCTGACGCCGACGACGACACGGCTAGGGAGAGAGAGCAGACGATGACGAAGAGGGGGGTAGGAGGAGTCCAGAGGGAGAAGGGGGTGGAGGGCTAGAGAGAGAGAGGAGTGAGAAAAGAAGAGAGGAGAGGATAGAGAGAGAGAGGAGTGAGCGCGCACGCGTGCGACACACACCCACACCCACACCCACACACACACAACTAAAATGGAAAAAACAAATGGATGTGCTCACCGTGAACAAACAAACCAAACGAGAGAAGAAGAGGGGGTGAAAAGACGCCGAGACGCCAGCAGAAGAGGCAAAAAAGGCCAACAAAACAACCAAAACAGGAGGGAGGAGGAGGAGGGAGGAAACAAGAGGCCGATAGAGAAGGAAACCAGCCACGCAAACGACCCAAAGCAGGTGGGCGCAACACCCGCGCAGTGAGTCTAGAGGGAGAGAGAGAGAAGGGGGGAGGAGGAGACAGGAGAGGAGAATGCACGGGGAAGAGGGAGCACTGGTACCACGGACGATAATGACGAGAAGAACGGGGGCTGGGGGATGATGGTGGCCCGTGCCGCATGAGAGAAGTGAGATGGACAGAGGTGCGAAAGAGAAAGAGAGGAAGAGAAGAGAACAAAGCGAACACAGGTTGCCTTTGCTTGCTCAAAAATTGGAGTATGAGGGAAGGGGAGCCCCACGCAGAGACAAGCACGAATGGAGAGGCGAGTCCTCTGCTGCTGCCGCCGCTCTCTCTCTCTCTCTGGGGCACAGGAGACGGGGTAATGTGGAGAAACGAGAGGACAAAGGAGAGCCTGCTGAGTTCGAGTATATGCTGAGGTATTCCCGAGTTTGGGAGGCGGTGATAGCGACGGCAATGGCCGTGATGGTGGAGTGTCGAGGTGCCGCCTTTTCGTTGCGGTGAGCCGCTTTCTTCTGCTTCGTGTCGTCCGGCGAGGTGTGGCTTCGACGGTGGCTCTTCGCTCCTGTAGGGGTGTTGTGTTAATCTGCTTGACACCAGCGATGTTGTTGTTGTTGTTGTTTGTCTGTCTGCCTGTTCTTTTCCTCTCTGCAAAGCGCAGGCAGCCTCTTCACGCAGTCACCCACCCACCCACATATACACTGATGGATATATGGGAAGGGAGCGGGTATAGGCGTAGTGGGGCTATATGCGAATGCTGAGAGAGGTGCGGGGGCGGGTGAGCGGAATGAGGAGAGGAGGGAGAGGCGGGTGGCGGTACAGGTGTGTGTGTGTGCGTATATATAAGAACAGTGAACGGGGGAGTACTTTGTGGTTGTCGCGAGATGATTGGGCGTGCGTTTGTTTGTGCAGCGATGCACACACACACACACCCTCCCTCCCACATCGGCAGACGCGGAGAGGGAATAGCACCAACGAATGCTCACGAAGAGAGAGAGAGAGAGAGACAACAGGGAAGTGGAGAAGGAGGAGGAGGGGCTCAGTAAGCGAAAGAGAGGGGTGACCGAAACGTGACTCGTGGTGCTGGCAGACGCTAGTGCCGCTTTCCTAGGGCTTGGCCCCACAGCGCAAAAGGCCCTCCCCCCTCGTTCCCCACCTCTTCGTTCTCATTACACAACCCTTCGCGGACATCTGCGCCTAGCGATCCGCAGAGACATCATTGTCTCCGCCACTTGAGCCTCTGCGACTGCTCCGCTCTCTCTCTCTCTCTCTCTCTCTCTCTCTCTCTCTCTTCCATGCGTACACCGGGAGACGCGGTTGATTGTCTGCGTTTTTCCTTTTCCTTGCTTTACCTGGGGTAGCAGCGGCAACCCCTTATGGGGCTGCAGCCGCTCGTGGCAATAATGCGGTGGAGAAGTCCTTCGCTCCTCTTACACCCCCCCCTTGCCTCCCTCCCCCCCTACACACGTGTGTACGTGTGTCCGGCTGTCATCGCTACCCCCCTCCTCCTTCCCGCCTTCCCCAGACACACAACCAGCCAGCCTTCTTGCAACAGCAGCAGGTCAAGCGTGCAGGAGGGAGAGGGCGGGGTGTGAAGAGCGGAGAAGTATGGCTGAGGCTGAGGGAGAACACGGGCTGCTGTGCAGGAGCGGAGGAGGTGAGCGACTGGATGACGAAGGGTGGGTGGAGGGGGAGGGGAGAAAATGAGAGCGTCGCCATGAACGTGGCGGAGGCTTTTATACTCACACGCCCCCCGCTGCTGCGGCTGTGGCTGCTGCTCTCCTGCTTATTATGCCGTGGTTCGCTTGCTCGTAAGTGAGTGCAATCAACTATGCCCTCGAATGGGAGGCGACATGCACTCCTCTGTGAATTATTTGTTCAACGATTACCTCCTCCCCCACGTGCCCACTCACACTCACTCACTCACGCACAGGCACGCCTCGAGTCCTCCCTGGCACGGACCACGCTCTATGGGGCGAACTGCGGGTACTTGGCCGCCACAAGCGGCTGGATGCGCTGCTTCACCTCGGTAGGGATGTGCTCTGGCTTCGTCATGATGGCGTCCTTCAGGGCGTGATGCGCCGGATCCTCAAACGGACTCTCGGCGAGGGCCTTGATGATCTCGGGTGGGTAGAGCTGCGCCTTCTCGGAATTCGCCGCCACCACCTTCATCACCTGCGACACGTCCACATGCGGCGCGTCGCTCCACGCGTCCATGTCGGTCACCATGGCCACCACCGCGTAGGCGATCTCCGCCTCGCGCGCCAGCCGCGCCTCTGTCGCCGTCGTCATGCCGATGAGGTGGCCGCCCATCTGCTTGTTGAGGAGCGACTCGGCCTTGGTGCTAAACTGCGGGCCCTCCATCGTGACGAGGGTACCGCTGCTGTGGATCTTGAACGCACCCTTTCCGGCCGCCACATCAGGGAAGCAGCGCAGCAGCGCCTGGTGAGCGATGGTGTTGAGGGCGTGCGACGTGGGGTGAGCGAAGTTGACGTGCGCTACGACACCGTTCTCGAAGAAGGTTGTATTGCGCGCGTAGGTCTTGTCGATGATCTGGTCGCACAGCACGAGGTCGCCGGGGCGGTAGGAGTCGTCCAGCGAGCCGACGGTGTTGATGGCGACGATGTAGCGCACACCCATCTGCTTCAGCGCGCAGATGTTCGCGCGGTAGTTGATCTCGCTGGGGGTGTGCTGGTGGTGTGGGCCGTGACGCGGCAAGAAGACGCACGGCACGCCGTCAACCTTGGCCACGCACAGCTGCCCACTCGGGCTGCCGTACGGGGTTAGCACGTCGTAGTGCTGGGCATCCTGCAAGCACTTAAGTTTGTAGACACCAGAGCCGCCGATGATGGCAATCGCAACAGGGCAGACGTGTGGGTTGCTATACATGGTTGGACGGTGTATAGGAGAGGAGCTGTGTGTGTGTGTGTGTATGTGAGCGGGAGGGAGGACAGATGTACGCGTGCTAGTGATCGTGGGTAGGTGCAGCGATAGAGCGGTGGATAAGAGCTTCGATGTAGTGGCCTGACAGGGGTCGGAGTGCAGAGGACACGGGCAGACAAGTTCGACACCAGATCCCCTCTCTCACTTAGCGCCACACCTTTTCTCCTCTCTGCGCGGTAGGAGATGCGCTGAGTAGTGCACCGCAACCCTCTCTTCGACCCATTCCCACAGCTACACGTGCTCTGGCTGGATGGCGGGAAGGGAGGAGAATCAAAAGCCGCGCGCGTTTTGATGGGCTCGACGACCCTACACGTGTCTGCTGCGTTTACTTCGCTGGTCCCCCGAGCATCATCGTGGCTGACCTTTTGGCGCAAACCCCAATCTCAGCAGCGTCCATTGCTGAGCGCAGCGCCAACCACCAACATGCACAGACAGAGCAACAAAGAGGGGAGAGAGGCACGGTTTCGGAGTGAATCGGGTTCATGTTATCACTGAAGTGCTGCTGTAGCACCTTTTATGCCATTCTTCCTCTGTTTATTCGATTTGTTAGCGATGCCCATCTCCTCCCTTCTCTCCCCCCCTCCTCGGGATGCGCCTCATCCGCGTGCGGTGGCAACCACGTCACTCACGCTGCTGCTGCTGTTGCTGCTGACGACTACGAGGATGACTCTCGGTCGTCCGTGCTAGAAAGCTACCTCGCAGTCACGTGAAGGGAGGTGACAT
This sequence comes from Leishmania panamensis, assembly GCF_000755165.1. NCBI lineage: Eukaryota > Euglenozoa > Kinetoplastea > Trypanosomatida > Trypanosomatidae > Leishmania > Leishmania panamensis. The sequence goes on along the minus strand of NC_025884.1, from coordinate 305,977 downwards.
CCACCGACAGAGGGAGAGATGGTGGAGCACAGGCAGGGTTCGGCGAGAGGGTGCCAGAGGAGGTGGCCAGTACCTCCCCTCCCTCCTCTCTCCCTTGCTCACTCACTGCTCCGCGACTAGCGTACAGAGAGACGCACTCGCACAAACTTTTTTACTTGTGTTGTGCCTTGTAGTCGATAAACCCGTAGAGGTTCTCCAGCACCTCCGACCACTGCGCTGCCTCCGGCGTCTCCGTGGAGATGCGGTAGAGTCGCTGTGCCTCCCTATCCAGCTGCTGACGCCGTTTCACGTAGCCGGCAAGCTGTGTCTTGAAGGCGCTGAGTCTGTCCTGGACGCCGAGCGGCCAGTACACGGCGGCGTCATGGCGCTCGTCAAGGAAGAGATCGACCAGGGTGTTGGCCGCCTCGCAGCGAACCGTGGCGGCAGCGTCCGACAACGCAAGCCGCTGCCGCCACGCCCGCCATTCTGCAGGGTTGCTGGGCACCTTGCCTGGCACGAGCTGCGTGCATAGGTCGAGGAGATTCTTCCCGTAGGTCGTCGCAGCTGGTCCACCGTTGGCGAGCACTGCCAAGGCAAACCGCGCCGCCGTGGCCGCAGCCTCTGCGCTTTGCATTGACGCGCACAGTAGGCCAACGGTGCCAACGCACGCTTGCTTCAGCAGCGCGCTTGCCGACGCCTCCCAGGAGATGCGGATGAGGAGGTCGACGTCCGCTGATGTCGCCTGGACGTGGTTGCACGCGGACCCAGCAGCGCTGCTCTGCTTGCGCTGCATTGTCCACTGCATTTGCCCAAGCGACTCCAGCTGCATCCAGAGTAGCTGATGCATGCGGGCAGAGCGCTGCAGAATGTTCGCGTGTGCGCTGTCCCCCACCCCCTCCGACGCTGTGGCGTCCAGGTGGAGCTCAAAGCGGCTCAACACAGCCTGCATGAGTGCCCGCCACGTTAGTGCGGGATCGCCGAGGCTCGCGACAGGAAGCATCAGCAGTAGCGTGCTTGCTACCTCCCACACATTCACTTCTGTGGCGAGCAGCACCATCTGCACCTCCGTTGCCACTGCATTAGAGCTCGCCTCGGCGCGCAATGCGCGCTGCTGGGTCTGCCAAACCATGACGTCACGTGTTGCCGTCGGGTGAGTTGGGTCCGCCAGGACGGCTGCGTTGCCATTGGCGTCCCTGTTCGGCGACATCCAAAGCACATCCTTTAGCAGGAGCCCAAATGCGTAAAAGAGGCTTCCCGACTGCAGCAGCGCGGCCAGCGGGTTGGCGGCGAACGCGGCTTCGTCGTCCTCGTACCGGTCCGTGTCGTTCTTCTCCCCCACCGCGTTCACCATCACGTGCAGCAGGCGGACAGCTGATCGAGTGCTGCGCAGCCGGTGGGTGGTCAACGTCGTCGCCGCCGCCCGCACGTCTTCGTCGGCGCCCGCACCGGTGCCCATGAGAAGTGGCAGCACACCGCACCACACGCGCATCGGCAACGACACTTTGTGCAGGGCATCATTCAGTAGAGGCAGTACGCGCTGCAGGTTCGCTGGCACCGGTGCGATGTGGAGAAGCACGCCCTGGATGGCGAGGGTCGCGCGAAGAAGATCGTACAAGACGCGCTCTCGCTCCATCGCCACAACCGTGTGCTGTGCACCGAGAAAGCTGGGTAGGGAGGCGTCGGAGAAGCGCTCCTGCAGCTGCACCTCGACTGCCGGCTTCTCGGCGAGCCAGGCACGCAGGTCCACAGCGTCGACCGCGGTGTTCAAGAACGCCGTCTGCTCTGCCGTCATGGCGGCATTGCTGCCGGCTGCAGGTGGAGACGAGGAAGGGAAGGCGGACACCGCCGTGCCGCTGTTCCCGCGTGATCCGATGAACACCTGGGCTAGCGACGGGTTCTCGGGGCTGAGCAGGAGCAACACGTCTGCAGTGCTAACCGCCAGCGAGGCTAGCAGGCAGGCCTCGCGCCGCTTGTAGGCGCGCATGGCAAGCACCGTCTCGCTGACCACAGGCACCTGCGCCTCATCGGCGTAGTAGTGGGCGGAGGGGTGCAGGAGCGTCTCCCACGTTGTCGTGGTCGCTACGCGCAGCACGTCAAGCAGTAGCAGGAGTGTCACAGTGCTGGAGAGGGTCTCAGCGCAGGCCTCGCTCGCCTCCACACACACGCTTGCGAGCGCCAGCACCTCCTCCAGATGGCGCAGAAGGGCGAAGTACGAGTTACGCGTGCTCCCGGCCTGGCGACGGCGACGCGTGCTCGTCGCGGCAGTGGGTGTCGCTTCATCTTCGTCGGCGGCCTCATCACCACCAGTAGCCTTTTCACCTTCTTCTCGGTAGACGTCCATCCAGTCCTCGGGCGTCATGCACCGGCGAGCCTGCTGCACATGCTGCCAGTCCGCCTGCACGAGGCAGGCCAGCCCTTCTGCGAAGCTCTTCCCTGTCGCTGCGTCCACGCCGGCGCTGGTGAGGGCATCAATGGCGCAGTCCTGTTCACTGTTTGCGACAAGACTGCGCAGCGCCTCTGCTGCCGCGATCTGCATGTACAGGATGCCCTTGTGCGGCTGCGGTACCTCCGCTGCCGCTGCAGCCGACGGCGTCGCATCAGCGTGCGCGTTGAGCTGCGGTGGCTCATAGGGGGACAAGAAGAGGAGCTGCGCAACACGTTGCGGCACGGCTTCACCCAAGAAGATGTTGTTGAGTTGCTGCTGCTGCGCAAAGTATGAGACATCGCTGCATGCATCCTCCAACACAGCGTACTCGTGCGACTCCTGCAGTTGCCGGACACAGGGTGGTATGGATGTGTGGTGCGGCTGCGCCGCTGTTCGTGTGAGGTTATCCACCACGCCCTCTTCTACCTCTGCATAATCATCGTCGTGAGGGTGCTTTGGAGGCCTCTTGCTAGACACTTTGTTGCGTCGTCGCGGGTTAGACTTGCCCATCTCCTCGTCCCCCGTTCGCTTCTTCTCGCAGGAGAACAACAGCACAGACGCAACGCGGCAACGCGAGGTAAAAGATGGCGCAGTCGTGTGGAGGCGTACGTGCCCGTGCGTGGCGGTGGCGCGCGCGCTGATGGCGTGTTGTCCTTGCTGTCTCACCTGACGGCAGCCGTGAGCACGAGGTTCGCCTGTGCGCGGGTAGCTAGGTTGCGCCTTCAAGTACAGGGAGCGGCTAAGGCAGGTGGTGAGTGGAAAAGGGAAGGAGGCGAGAGAGAGAGAGAGAGAGAGAGAGAGGAGGACTACGCGGGTACAGTGCAGAAAAACCCTGAGCAAGGAAATCTACAGACGCACGTGTGCGCGCACATACGCATCGAAGCAGTGAGTACTCTCCGGCCCCCGACATATCCACGGACGAGCACATGTGCGCGCTCTCCAGGCCCATGCGATATCGATGCTGACCAATGAATACCTCAACAGGGGTCGACTTTCATTTTTGCCTCTCCCGCCACCGTCGTCGTCGTCGTGGCCGTGGCCGTGTGGACACGCCGACTTCGCTCGCACTGACAACGCACAAACAAAAGACAAAACGCGGCGGCTTCCCGATGCGAACACTGTAAGTGCAAGAGCGGCATGGAAAGAGGCGAGGAGAAGAGTGAAGGTGTGTAGTGCCCAGCGGGCAAAACGCGAGCCGAGCATGGCGAGAGACAGCCAGAAAAATAGAACAAGCAAGCAATCGCAAGGCAATGTAATAGTATCCGCAGATACCAAGCCACTCATTCAACACGCTGCTGCGCCCGTACTCGTATACCCCCCTCCCCCCCCCCCCACCCACCATCAGAGATGGCTTGCTACTACCTACAGCTTTTTGTTTGTCTACGCACAGAGAGCGAGAGAGAAGACGCCACATCAAGGCGCATGGCTGCACCTGTACCTGCCCGTCCTCCCGGAGCGCTGGCGTCTCAGGACTGCCTGCAGGGGCGTGTGAATGTCCGTGGCAGTGACTGGAGGAAGGGGAGTGGCGGTACAGGGAGGCAAAGAAGAAGCGCATGGTAGAGAGGGGGGGGGGAGAGTGAGCAGGCAGGCACTGAGAGTGAGTGGGGTGGGGGGTGGGTGGGTGGGCCGGATCGAAGGGGGGGAGGGGGGGGGATCCGGCAACAGCTGCTTCGACGACGGTCCGCCCTTTTGCTGGCAAAAACAAACGTGCGGCGCGTCGCACCCGACTGCAGGCCGTCCCCTCACAGCCTTCTCCATTCCACTGTGAGGTGGCGCATCTTTTAAACCTACACTCCGCCCCTCTCCACATCCTTCGCGCTCAGCGGCTCGTCAGGCTGGAGAGGGCGCCCTTCACCACATCGCGCGCGAATGGTATGTACGAGAGAATGTACCACACGAGCGCCATGAGCTGGAGGATACTCGACAGGAGTGTCAAGAGACCGCTGTGCACGAGCACGACGCAGAGGATGGTGAGCACCATCGTGATGAGGTACACTGTTGACGCGATCCAGCGACCCTCGTCGAACATGCTCTTGAACTGCCGGACTGGTCCAGCGAGGAAGAAGGTGCTGCCGAGGCACATCAGGTTGCCGAGGGTGAAGAGGAAACCGAAGGAGACGTAGTCGCCGAGGAACACAGTCACCCAGCTGAGGATGAAAAAAAGCAAGCCAATTCCAGCGCAGCCAAGGCATCCCTGCACACGCTGCTTGAAGGTGAGCGATGGGCAGAGGCTTTCCTGGTTGTCCGTCCCTGCCGCCCCGTCCAGCCCACCGCTAGTCGCGACGCTGATGATGGAGGTAACCTTATCCATGTGTGTCTCTCTCTCTTATGTTGGTTTGGGATAAGAGGTATGCTCTACAGGAAAGAGTGGGAAGGGGGGAGGAGGGGGGGCTCAGCAGATTCAAAGAAACATATGCGCGGAGAGAGGGGTGGGCGAGGGACAGAGAGCGCTGCGGCAGACTCGCATGCACTCGCGCGTGCGTGTAGCGATGGCCACTCATTCGACAGCACGATGACGACGGCACGCGTGCGACTGCTTCGATCGCTGATTCTCTCTCCATCCTCTTCGATTTTGTTTTGTGCCTCTGACGGCTGCTTGGACTCTGCTTACGGCTCGTGTCTTATAGATGCTGAGCGTGCGACGGCCTCATGCGTTCTTTTTATAGCGTAGTGCGTGATCCCCCCCCCCCCCAGCAAGGGAACTCTGCGCAGGAGGCCGATCAACGAGTGGAAGAAGGCGGAGTATGTGTGTGCGTGTGCTACGCGGCACAGCGAACATGGGGCAGCGCGCCTTGGCGGTCGCTGAGGAGGGAGGAGGGTGCACGACCCACTGATCCATACACCTGGTCAGCTTCTCCGCCCCCCCCCCCCCCCCACATCGCCTGCACGCACGCGCACTTTCCGCGCTTCTCGCCTTGCCTTTTCCTCCTTACTTTCGAGCTCCCACATCCGTCTCTCTCTCTCTCTCTCTTTCCGCAGCTGCTTCTCGTCCTGCTGCTGCTGCTGCTGCTGCTGCTGCTTCGGTCACGAACACCATGTGCTACGCGAGAGAAGAAGAGAGACCTTGGAAAGGCACTCATTAGGGTCGGCCCGGCGCGCGCCTACACCGAGGCATGGGCCTACACTTACGACCCTCGCACGGTGTACTTCATGAAGTAGTCCGAGTAGTCGACGTGGGCGAAGGACTCATTGCGGTGGTCGTAGAGGTAGCGGCGAGTCTCGAAGAAGAGGCTCGGCTCCAGTGGCACCTCGAGGATGACGACCTCATCCCTCTTCAGCCCCTTCTTCTTTCCATTGGCCCTGTTCGAGGCGTAGTACTGCTCGAGGATGCTGTCGCATCGCTCCTTGTACGCCCGGCACGGCGTGCGGTGAACCGTCGACCAGTGCGTCTTCTGGCACTCGACAGAGCAGTAGTAGACGGCCTTGCAGCTGCTGCAGCGGAGAAGCTGCTTGGCTGCAGATGTGGACACAGTCGGCACGCGCTTCTGACACTGGGCACAGACGTCGCTGCAGCCGCGGGCCACGCTGGGGATGAGGTGCAGCATCGAGGTCGAGGCGTCGACGAACATGAGATCACGCGCCTGCTCGATGTTCGCGTCTGACCACTCGACCACCACATCCGCGTTGTCGCTGCTGCTGCTGCTGCTTATGCGGTGACACGTGGGGAGGGCACGGCGAATGTCGAGAAGCGCAATTACGACGTCCTCGTCCTCTTCAGCCCCCGTCCCACTGCCGCTATTGCCGTCCGCACCACCACGGCCGGCCTCTCGCGCTGCCTTCAGCCTCTCCTTGAGAGTTGAGCGTGAGGAGGAAGAGGAGGCGGCAGCGGAAGTGCCAGTTTCGCCTTGCTGCCGCGCTTTGTCCACCGTTGCGGCTGCCTCGCCTGCGTCGCCCTCGGCCTCGTCGTCCACCGCACCGCCACCGGCCTTGATGATGCTGTTGATAGTGGGCAGAAACCATGGCAGCTGTGCCAGGTATTCGAGGTTCTCCTTGGCGTAGTTGTTTAGCTTCGCCTCGATCTGCCCCAGTGCCGATGTTGGCGCCCCGCTGTGCGCACTCTCCATGCGGCACAGCTCCCCGAGCAGCGACACCGTCTCCCACCTGGATTCGTGGCACATGACGTTGTTCCGCTGCGCCAACATGAAGGCGACACTCTTGAGCAGTTTCTCGCGGCGTTGCTTGTTGAGCGCCGCGGCCGCTGGTGACGACGACGACGTGGTGCGCGTGTCTGCGTTCGCCGTCGACGCTGCTGCCGCCGCTGGGTCTTCGAAGAGAAACAGCTTCACGGACGGGTGGAAGGCCACCGTGTTGAGAGCGACAAGGTAATAAGTTTTGGAGTCACACGGCACATCCACGGCGGTGAGCTGGAGAAAAATCTGGTCCAGCGTGACGGGGTCCGGTCGCGGCGGCGGCGGCGGTGCTGCTGCCTGTGGCGGCATCGTGGAAGAGGCAGGGCTCCGCTGCGGTGTGAGGTGGAGAGTGGTGGGTGGATGACAAAGAGTGCGGCGGAGGTGTGTGTGTGTGTGTGTGTGGATTCGACTGCCGCTGACGCTGAGGAAAGGGAGGGCGTGGAGGAAAAGACGAGGGAGAGAGGACTCGTGTTAAGAGTGAAACATGGCGAGAGAGGTAGGGCAGTTTGTCCAGGGATCCGGCTGCTTCCTGGTAGACACACGCTACACGCACATGTGAGTATATATATATATATATATATATATATATGCACCCACGCAGGGCGAGGGCCGTCTCGCACCCTGACCAATCAGGCATCATGGGAGCGGCAGGGGGGAATGTAGGTAGGCAACGACGCATGGGTGCGTGTGCAACACCCCCCCCCTCCACACACACACACTCAGAGAGAGAGAGAAGATCTGCACGGCACACCCCCTTCCCTCCTCGCTAACAGAAAAGAATGACGAGAGACGGAGAAGGGGAGTCGACATCGGTTACACCGGTGATACAGGCACCTGACACACCGAATTCCACACAAGCTGACACGAAGACAAAGCTGCTGTCCGTCGAGAACCTTCATCGACCTCTTCCCCCCTTCCCCCCTTCTCCACCTCTCCAAATCCACCGCCACCCTCTCCCTCCCTTCCTTCCCCCTACTCATACCTGCTCAGCCTAGTCGCGGTGACCTTTTTGGTTTCTTGTCGCCTTTTGTTCGTCCCGGACAATAACCCCCTTCTCAGGCTGCCACGTAGTCGCGAAGCTGCTGCAGCCACCGCTCGTACTCTGCCTGCTCAACCCATATAGAGTACTGCCCAACAAATTCGCCGAGCTGGTCGTCAACGCCGCGCTCGGCCAGCCAACTTTGAATGCCATCGAGGACTTCCTCTTCGGCCTCGTCCAGGTTTGGCCCCGGGTAGCCGCCGAATGGGTTCGTGTACCGCGGCTGTGGCACACCGGACGAGGACGGGGAGTTCGACGTGTGAGGAGGAGGGCCGTGGTAGACCACATTGTCGACGATCAGCTCCCCGTCAACGACGTCGCAGCGAGCCTCGATGCTGTTGTGGTAGAAGGTGTGTTCCTCGGATACATCGCCATGGAGAGTGTCCTCACTGCTGGCTGTGGTACCCTGCTCACCACTGCTGCTGTCCGTTACTCCCGCCCCACTCCCCCCATCGCCTTCTTCGGAGAGAACGCGTTGAACAAAGAAGGAGAAGGGAAAGTGCTCGCCGCGCACGTCGCACTCAGGGTCGAGTGAGGCATCACGGGCGGTGAGTTGGATGCGTAAAAAATGTCGTTCCACAGCCCGTGGAGCCGCCCGCACCTCTCGCTGCTGCTCTCCGTCTCGGTTCTCCTGGGTAGAGCTGCCACTGACATCGTTGCCTTGCGCCTCCGCGTCTCTACTTCTTGGGCGTGGAGACGAGGAGGAGGACGGCGGCGGCACCCACAGCCGCCGTCCGTAGATGAAGCTGGTCCCCTCCGTGTGATGCATCGTCCACCCCATGGGCACCGGCGGCGGACCATCCTCTTTGTCCAGCCGCACCTTCTCGTCGAAGATTTCCTTGTCGATGCACTTGAGGAACGACTCCTCTGGCAGCTCCACGGCGCTCGGCGGCAGGGCGCTGCGAAGCGTCGGGGCGTGTTGGAGGTGGGCGGCGGCAGCGCCAACACTGCCGTCGTTCATCCTGTGCACACCCTCATCAGCAGGGTCGTTGTGACTGCCTTCCAGCGGCGGAGTCGTGGTGGCGTACGCTCGCGCCATGTGCGTGAGCCGACTGCTGATGCTGAAGACTGGGTCATTGCGACACCTTGAGTGAGGGAACCAGATCGGAGAGCCAGTGGAACGGAGAGAGGTGGCAGGGCATGCCACCGTGCTGTCAGAGGGGGAAGCCATAACAGCCTCCGCTGTTGCCTCAGTTGCCATTGCTGCTTTAACGGCGGCGGCGATACAGAGTGAGAGCGTACGGCGCAGCATCATGCACAACGTATAGAGAGATCTCTGCTGAGCACACTCATCACACCTGCAGACGGGCGCGAAAGCCGTCAAATGGGGGTGCGTGTGGGCTGCAGTTTCTCACCCCACCAGCCGGCCCCCGCTGCAGCTCTCTCCGCTTGTGTGCTTGAGACTCAGCGATGCTGAGTAAGGGGGAGAGAGAGAGAGAGATTGAAAACAAAAAACAACCGCACAGGAAGAAAGTGATGAGAGCGACAGGCGACAGAAAGAGGCCCAAGAACGACGACGGTGACGGCAACAGCAGCAATAGTTGCGCTGAGGAAAAGCGACAGGTGACGTGGAAGGGGGGACGGCAGTGCGTTGAGGAGCCACGGCTCTCTCGCGCGTCAGTCGGTGCGTTGGATTGATGAGTTACAGCAAGAGAGCCAAGCAATGGTGAGAGAGCACTGAGAGTGAGAGAGCAAGGTTTGCATGGGCAGTGTTCATCATGCTCAGAAAGCGTGGTGGTCCTGTGTGGCACGCATGAGCACGCATGCGGGTACACACCGGAAAGAGGGCGAGAAAACAATGGAAGCGGCGTCATCTTCGACCTGATCAGCTGTCGTATAATGCCCCTGGCTGTTTCCCCTCTTTAGTGCCCCCCTCCCACCCGCCGCGTGCTTGTGTGTGTGTGTGTGTGTGGAGGGCTCATCACTACTGTTGTTGTTGGTTTAGTTGCGTTTTTTTTTTTTTGCTTCTTTTACTATTTTGCGCTCACACACACACACACAACCCATACAGAGGAGGAGCGAGACCGACGTACCGACACTTGGCGATCTCTCCCTTCCTTTGCCCTCATCGCACGACCTGGACTCGGATAGACAACGCGCATGCTGAATGCGCATGCGTGTGGGTGTCCGTGTGATCGATTGCACGAAGCGCGCTGGGGAGCAGGGAGGTGGCGGATGAAGAGAGAAAGCAAAACGAGTGGGTGGGTTGGGAGGACTGATCGGAGGGAGAAATCGGAATGAAAGCGAAAATAAAGGTGCACCCAAGCGAGTACACACACACCCACACACACACTCAACACACACTCAGCACCGACACACACTCATCAGCGAATGTGATGGGGGCTCATACAAACGAGAAGGAAAAGAGGAAACAAAACATCGAAATTTTGTTTTTGACGAAAATTCAGCTGAGGAGGAGGCGCATCACACACATCGCCCACACACGCAGAGGTGTACACGCGTGTCTTCAGTGCGAGTGCGAAATAATGTAATCCTGCTCGAACAGGTGGATGGAGCGAGAGGAGGAGAGGGAAAGGCTGCTTGTGTGTGTGTGTGTGCTCACTCCTGCGCTTTCCTTTTTTGCTTTCATTTCTTCGGCATTCCACTACTGAGCGAGAGAGAGAGAGGCGCGGAGGGGGCGAGCGAAGCGGGGAATGGGGAGGGAGGGAGGGGTGTTGGGTGCTGGACGCTGGTGTGGTCCCAATGGCGAAGAAAGAGAGTGTGAAAGCCGGGGCTGCGCGGGAGCTGCCCACGTGCAGTTGGCGCTTCCCCCCACCCGCCACCACCACCCCGCCATTCCATTTCTTTACACCCTGTCGTTACCGCGCCTGGGGGTGCTGTGATCCAACTTCCACACGCTCACATACACCCACAACCCACGCCCTTCCCTGTCGTTCATTCAACGCCACCACTGCGTGCACGTCCGCCCTCTCGTTTCGCGAGCTTCCCCAAGAAGCTCTCCGGCAAGCTTCCCTCAGCCTGGGAGAGGAGGGTGGGGCTGGCCGGTGGCGGCCCATACACATCCTACTACTAGTGGGGAAAGAAACGGAGCAAACAAGTAAAATTGCGGACTGGGGGAAGGGGAGAGAGGCCGAAGGGAGGAGCAGGCGGTCCCAGCACGCGCACGGAGGGGGGTACGTTGATCGTCTCTCTCCCCCCTCTCTTGCACATTGGCGTCCACCCCGTCTTCTACACAAATGACTCGCAGGCCGGTGTGGATACTGCCCCCCAGGGCCGTCCCCCATGGATTTCTCCTACTGCTCCGCCTTTCGCTATCCACTTCCCCACACTCCCTCGCAGGCGCGCACCGTCGGCGTCTGTTCCTCTCTCTCTCTCTTGCTAACGCACCATCAAAGCCCCAGGCGAGGCTCTGCACGCCTCCGCCCATGAGGCAGGTTGTACTCTCTCACCCTTCTGCAGAGCGGCAGTGAAGATGAACGCGCAAGCGTACGCATGGGCTGTGACTTCTTAATCCATGGAGTAGACGGCGCCGCGGTTCTTCCACTCCCAGCCGTTGCGGTGCATGCGCAGCGCGTAAGAGAGGAGGGAGTAGATCCAGCCAATGGTGCCCAAGAACGACAAGCGCAGCCAAAACTTCCAATGTAGTGGACCGAAGAAGTTCTTCAGCGCGAAGTGGCCCATGCCGAACCACATGCCAGCGCACTGACGGTCGACATGGCGCACAGGCGTTGTCAGCGGGTAGGGTGCCCAGGGGTCCATACACTGCTTGCTGTTCCACCCCTTCCACCCTGCCGGGCGGGCACGGAAGTTCGGCTCGTGGTGTGGGTGCAGGCGCAGCGTGCTGAAGCGCAGGTACGGACTGGCGCGCTCGATGCTCGGAATCTTCGACACGGTGCTCGCGGTCGAGCCGTGACCTCCAGCAGCGGAGTGGCGAAGAGCGCTAGCAAGCATGGCACTCGACGTGTGGTGGTTTGAGGGAGTGTACACAGACAGAAGAGAAAAGGCAAATCTACACGCGCGTGCGCGCCAGAGAGTGAGAGAGGGAGGGAGGGGAGGGAGAGAGACCGTCACACACGAAGTAGATGCCGGAGCTTTGAAGTCAACATGGGTGGTGGTGGTGGTGGTGGTGGTGGTGAACACACACGCGCGCACATGTTTGCGAGTTGTAGTTGGAGAGAAGCCCCACCCAGAGCGAGAGGAGAGGGAAAGAGGAGCGAGTGATTGGGTGTACAGAGCAGGACGCGGACGAGGAAGATGGTGCGTAGCGGTGAGGCAGATTCGCACAATGACATCGCACGCACGTAGACCCAGAGGATGCAGGGAGGCTGCGCGGTGCTAGATCAGGGAGATGCGGAGGAGGCATTCCGCTTGTATAAGTTCGTGTACGGGACTCGTGGTGTTCCCCTTCTGCACCTCTCCTCCGTTCTCGGTAATGGCGAAGGCAACCCTTGGCCTTAGGAGGGGAAAGAGAAGAGCGGTTGACGCCACCGGTGCCTCCCCCCTCCCGCCCACACATGTCGGGAGGAACAAAGATGCGCGATGGGTGGCGGCTGTCTCCCTCATGGACCCGCAGCGGCAGGCGTGGGGAGGAGGGTGCTTAACGTGTATGCAGGCACGTTGGCGACGGGCCTCGTCGGCTACCCCCCTCTCTCGCGGTGCGTCTCTCAGTGTTTTCGAACGTGGTGGGAAGGCGGCGAGGAGGGAGGGAGAGACGAGGCCTAGGCGATTCATCAAGTGGAAGAGTAAGGAGAAGGGATGTGAAAGTAACTACACATGCCATCGTCCCACGCACCAGCACCAGCACCAGTCGATACAGCCAGCAATGGACCCCTCTAACGACGAACACACGCTGGGACACACACGTACACAGAGAGAGAGAGCGATTAAAAGGGATCTAAGGGAGAGGAAAAGTAGGGACAACAACCCACGGGCACACATGTGCAGCAGGACGATCGTCATCTGTCCTCGCCCCATCAAGGGGAGGAGGAGAAGGGGGTGGTGGTGGTGGCGGACGGAGGTAACACGACCAAAGGGTACAAAAAAATGCTGAACATAAAGCAAAGGGCATGACCACGTCCTCGCTCCTCGTCCGCCGCGATGATGACAACCACGACGACGGCTCTGCTGGAGGGGAGGGAGGGGGTGGGCTGTGCCATACAGCTAAAGTAAACGGAGGTGTTACGTGAGGGACCGGAATCAACTTCATCCTTTTTCCCCCCTCCCCACCCTCCACCACCACTACAGGCCAGCAAGCAGCGCTGGTGAGGCAGAGCAACATCGTCCGCGGCAAAAAAAAAAACGCAGAAAATAATCAAGAAATACGTTATGCACACCCACACCCACACCCACACACGCACACGCACACGCACACACACACGCACACGGACCTCTCTTTATCGCTAAAGGGGTTGATAGCGTGCATAGTTCGCTTGGCTTCGTGAGCCGTCAATGAGAAGCTGCAGCTGCGCGGCGGTAACCCGGACGCCGGATATTTCCGTCGCCGCTCCAGTGGCGTAGCCACCACTCGCGCGGCTCATGCTTGCACTGCCGCTTGTGGGTGAGTCAGCGAAGGAGAAGATCGAGGGCGACAAGAACGGCGTGGGCATCATCGCTGCAGAGTATTTGTCCGCTGCTATCGTCTTCGTCCGCGCAGCGGCGGCCAGTTCGGCGGCCATCTCCTTCGCTCTCTTGAGTGCAGCCAGCGGCGCTGACGCCTCAGACGCTGCTCGTGACAGCGAAGATGCAGAGGCACCCGCAGAGTGAGGGTCCTCATCGAAGGGCACTCCTCCCTCCTTCAAGTTATTGTCGCAGCCGTCAATGCCGTTGCCGTCGTGCGACTCCTCTAGCCCGTTAGGGATGTAGCGGCGGATGATATCTGCGTAGCCCTCAGCGTTGCACTGCCGCTGCTGCTCTGGGGGCGAAGGCGACGTGTCTTTGCCATTGTTGGCGCCGCAACGACGCCGGCCGCCGCCTCGGATGCGACCGGCAGCAGCAGCAGCAGCAGCCGAGGATGGGCCATCGCACACCATACCCTGCCTCACTGTCCCAGCCGTCGCGGCCGCTGCCCCAGTGCTGGACGGTAATTCTTTGCGTACCGTGCGCGTCGACCTTGACATTGCTTCCACTGAAGATTTCCACGCAGCCCCGGCAGCGGTGCGGTTCGCAGACGTGTTGACGTCCGTTTCCGCACGTGGCCGCAGCCCACCACTGCCACTCATGTCCGGGCATGCACTCGCCAACATCCCCACCTGCTGCTGCTGCTGCTGCTGCTGTGGCACTCGTGTGGTGCCAGGGTGTGCTTGTGCACAAGTCGGTGTCGGAAGGGAGGATGCAGGAACAGAGGTGCTGCTCGCAGAGTTGAGCAGAAGGGTCTGCAGGTCATTCTCTTTTCCGTCAGCAGTGCTGACCAGTGGCGGAGGTGCCGGCGACGGGCTGCGAGACGCACGATGCAGCGCTGTTGCGTAGCATCTGCTACGGCTTCCTGCAGCCGTGTCTACCACAATGCCCTGCTGTTGCTGCTGGTGTGGTGGAGGCCGCACGGCGGCATGCGGACTCGTCACGAGATGGGCGTCGTCTTGCCCTTTGGTTCCATCAGTTCGCTGAGTGAGTTGGTCCGTCTGCAGCTGCTGCGCTTCCGACCCCGACATCGATGATGATGGCGGAGCGTGAAGGCTGGCGGTGCAGCTGTGCGAACGACGCACCAGAACGATGAGCTCATCGTCGGCATGCAGGTGAGGCGGTGCCACCGCTTCTGGCCTTCCTGGCGTCGTCGTTGTCGGCGGCGGCATGCCGGATGTCTGCTCTAGCTTCGACTGCCCCTGTTGCTGATGGAGGGGTAGAGAGACGGCACGCTTGCATGCCCACACCGTCACGTCCTCTGCTGACACTACTACTCCCGTCGAAGGGGCAATGCCAGCGGCTCTATCACCCGCGGCGCTGCTTAGCATGGCGGTGTCGTCCGCCTTGTCTGCGCCCAGAGCAGCACCGCCAGCGATGCCGAGGTCACAGCGCTGCTGCTGCTCGCTGGCCACAGTGGCCAGCAGCGTCCCGAACAAGGCCAATTCACGCTCATTCATGCGCTGGAACTCTTGCAGGAACGCCTTGCTCTCCTCCATTTCAATCATCGATGACTGACTCGCTGACACGGTGTTTTTGCTGCCGCCGTCTCGTGGCTTGCGACTGGCAAGGCGACGCAATCCTGCCTCGGTGGAAGCCAAAGGACGCGAGCAGGGGTCACCAGCACCGGCAGTGCTGTCGATGGTGGGGCGGGTAGCACCGGGGTTGGCACGCCTGGCAGTGACGTCGATATTCACGTTGGGGGCTCTAGCTGTTATCGACACTGCTGCGGTGCCCAGCGAGGTCAGCGCGTTTTTCCCGGTAGCACCGCTGCGAGTGGTGCCACTGGTGCCGTTGCGGCTCTGGCTACGGCGCGGCACTAGCGACGTACGCACGAAGCTGGTGGACACCGTCGCTGGCCCAGAAGCGGCCGTCGCAACGATGCCGACCGGATTGTCGGTGCTGGTGTGCGGTCGCCGCTGGTGTGCACTGCTCACCGAGGCGGAGCGCACAAGGAGGGGTGGAGCCGCCGCCAGCGCACCGCATCCATCCGCAGTGCGGGGGGCTTGGCTGGCGAGGTTACCGGGCACTGCGCTGCTGGTACGACTGCTGCTCCTCGCGTGGCGTTGCTTGTGCGCTGGGGCAGAGCTGCTGCGCACTACGTCCTTGCGAAGCAAAGTGCGTTCTTCAGCGGTGGTGTTGTTGCTGGCGGCGACAAAGTCCGGCGCACCGTTATCGGAGCTCCACGGCTCAATATGCCCTGCCGGACTTCCGCCGCTCCTCGCTCCTCGTGTCGTGTAGGTGGAGAGGGGGCCCGACGCCGTGCTCAGGCGCGGTCGTCGTGAGGCGGTGGGTGCGATTGACCGTCCCCCAGGGGCCTCGGCGACGGCGCCAAGAGGGCTAATGGATGCGCGGCGCGTAAAGAGCGACGCAGACGCGACCGACTCTGTGTTGCGAGCGCTGTCGCTGCCACCATCGAAGCTGCCTGTGGACGGAGTACGGCGACGGTGCTGCACTGATGTCACGGACAAAGTGCGTGCCAGCTTCGACCGGTGTGGAGGCTGTAGGCGGTCCTGCACGGCAGCCGCTACTCTGGTGACCATGGTGGCACTGCGGTGCAGTTCTGCGGGGCGGACGAGCTGCACGGGAGGTGCGCGCTGCTGCACTGTTCTTGTGGTCGTTGCAGCGACCGTGAGGGCGGGGGCCACTGCTGGCCACTGCGGCGATCGCCGAGGCATGGCCAGCTGCCCTGCGGAGAAAGGGGAAGGGTCACCCGCACCAACGTTGCGCAGCGTCGGCGCTGGCTGAAAGTACACGTTGTTGGGGTTAGTGCCTGCGCCACATATTCCACTGCTGGCGGACCGACTGCGGCGCCTCTGAGGGGGAGGTGCGGCACGCTGTGGCTGCGGCTGAGCGACTGGCAGACCGCTACTAGCGAGGGTAGTAGTCCCAGCGCTGTGGTGACGTGCCGGTAGGGGTCGAGGTGCTGCTGCGCGAGGGGAGACGGCAGCGGATGACAGCGACGGCAGTGACAGCAGCGATGGCCCCTTCGCACGCCCAGGAGTTCTATGCTTCACGATGACGGTGGCTGTCACTGCTTGAGCGATCGTCGCCGAGGGCGGCGAGGTGCTGCCGTTGCCCACCGCTGTTGTCGCGCCGCCTCGTCTGCCGTCGATGGGCACGTGGGAGAGAAGGGCGGTGCCCCCGCTGCCTCTTTTTGCGCTGCACACCACCGCACAGGTGGCCGACGCCGCCACCGTTGCCGCGAACGGTGGGGCCTCTGGTGAGCACGGCGATGCAGCAGAGCCTATGCAGATTGATGGGGAGCGGGACCGGGCAACGAGCGGGCTGTCGTGCCGTATCGCACAGGTGTCTGCGGCGATGACAGTAGCGCGAGCCGCGGCGGTAGTCGAACGGAGGCTAGCAGTTGTGGTGGCCACCTCTGCGACGGGCACGGGTTTCTGCCAAAAGTGCTGGAGCTTCTGCGACTGTTGCTGTGATGGCGGGCGGACGCACGAGTGGGATGAGGCAACGGAAGACGGCGACGCCCGCGTGTGACTCCGTGAGCTGCTCCCCGTCTTCGCACTGTTGTAGCTCAGGCGGCGGCACGTGGGCATGGGCGGGGACGGCGACGTTGCAGCAGGACGCGTCGACTGCGGGTCGTGGTCCCGCGGAAGTGCAGCCGGTGCCATACCTGTTCGTAAGTCGTTCATGGGGAGGAGCGCGGCCCCTACAGCGATGGTGGACGGAGGAGCAGCAGCAGCAGAACGCATGACTGGGCGCCCCCTCTTTAGATACGTTATTAAAGGTTGAAGGCAGCACTTTGGTGGGAGGAGAGGAGGAGGAGGGGGAGGGGGCAACGAGGTCATATTGGCGGCTGAGGGAGAGAGGAGGTGCGAGAGATGGGGATGAACGCGCAGGGCGGCCCTCCTTTTCCTGTGAGGAATGCCTTCGCTTGTTGCATTGGGCGGAGAACATCGACTGGGGTCACTGAAGGGAGATGCAGAGGGGCACTCATCCACACACGCGCAGCCCATCACGAGTATGATCATCACCACTGCCTTCACCATCGCGAACGCACAGGTGCGACGGATGGTGGAGGTAAAGGGTGGTGATGATGATGTGTAAGCGATACGAGGAGGGAGGTAGAGCAAACCATAGAATGGAAAAGGGAGAGAGACAGCGCACGTGTGTACGTGGAGGAGAGCCACCGATGAAAGTAAAGTGAAGGGAAAGTAGCTAATCACACGCACGCACACACACACACACGAAATGAGAAGGAAGAGGAAAGTGTCGCCTCACGCGGCACATCAAGACTGTCACCATCAGGATGTGCGCTCCCGTCCGGATGGCCAACCAGTCGTCGTAACGACCACAGCAGCCCTCAATCCTCACTACGAGCAAACGAAGCGGCGATATCTCTCTACAAGACCAACAAGGGAAAGATGATCGCGGATGGCCGTGGGAGGTTCACGAGACGGGTGCGGCGGGCGGCAAGGCGCAACAGTACAGGCGCCCAAGGGGTGTACGCATATGCGTGTGCACTGTAGTGGTGGTGCGGAGGAGATGGGCAAGCGGGAAGAGAGAGAGGATGGGTATTGGGTGCAGGGGGGGGGGGGGGGGGGGAAAGGCAAAGTATGGGAGGAGGAGGAGGAGCGAAACTAAAGATGGCCAACGCAATAGCAGCACGGGGACTGACTGTATGAACGAACAGCGCGGCAACGGGGAGGGAGAAGGGGGGGGAGGGGCGGGGGAAGTGACAGTGCACATACACCACCGACAGAGGTGCATAGGCACATAGGACAGCGAAGAGAGGGGGAGAGGGGGGAGGGAGCAAGACGAGGAGGAGGAGGGGGGGGGAGGAAGTGTGTGTGGTGTATGTGTGTGTGTGTGTGTGTGGAAACAGTTATCAGCTTAAAGCAAACGAGAAAGTAAGAATGGGCACTAGTTTACATAGACATACACACCTACACGTCGTGCCATCTCTCACCACTGCCACCACCACCACCACCACCACTATCGACGGTGGTGGTGCGCTGCACCTCCCCTCCCCTATCGAGAACTTCTTGTTTTCCACATCACTAAAGCCCTGGCGCTTGCGGAACGCACAGACGATGGGGAGGGTGGCGCTGAGGCGCTCCAGCAGCTTCCAGCCCCATAACACCGCCGCCTCTAAAAACTGAGGTGTTCAGCAGATGAATGGGAGCTGAGGACAAGTACAAAAGGGGCTTATCATCGGTATCCTCCATGTTGCTATTGGGGCTGCCGACCGCTGTCGTAAACAGGGTCTCATACAGCCTTCTGTCGCTGCCGCAGCTTCCGCACGGCTGCGCGCGCCACGTGAGCGGATTGTCGTCTCCGATGGCGAGACGCACGTGCTGTGTTGAGGGTGGCGGCATTAGTGCACCCGCAGAGCTCATCTGCACGACACTGGAGGCGGCGCTTTTGACGCTGCTGAGACTCCTCTTGTTGACCAGGTCGCACCTTGTGCGGCTGCTGCCTCCTGCTGGGGGGGGGGGCCACCGGTGCGGGCCAGCTCCGGGACCTCTCGCTGTGTCCCGGCGCCACCCTTCGTCACTGCCAGTCTTCCGTGGGTGCTGGCGCGCGCGGCCATTACAAAGCGCCCGCAGCGAGGCGGGGTCGGCGCAGACGTGCAGCAAGAAAGCTCGTTCCTGCCGATGAAGACACGCAGGGGGAGAGCAGCGGGGGGGGTGCCTGTGGATACACTTAGGCTAGACGACGTGGCGACATCTCATCAACCGAAGGCTCCATCGGGTCCATCGCGGCGAAGCCACAGCGCGCAAGGAAGACTTCGAGGGAGGCATACTGGGACACGCGGGAGTGGTGCGTCGGCCACAGCACCGATGATGCCGGTGCCACAGACATCACCTCGGAGGGCACACCGGAGGCGTCCTTCCCGGCCGTCTCCTCCCCCCTCCTCGTCTTTTCTGCACTCGTCGCTTGGTGAGCCTCGGCGAGACGCAAGCGTAGGAGTACGTTCGACTGCTCCACCACTGCCAGTCGCGCCTGCGCCGCTGCCCGCGCGGCCCGCTCCTCAGAAAGGGCAGTGACAATGTCCTTCATGGGGGGCTCACACCGCTGCTGTCTTTGCCTTGTAGCGATGGAGCGGGGCGGCACAGAGGAGAGCGTTGCCGTGCTCGGCGAGGACCCCAGTTGTTGGCGTCGAGGATTACGAGTCGGTTGAGCATGTCTCACCACTGGAGCAACCTCTAGCAGGCGAGTGTCATTGGCAACGCAGTTACGCGTCGTAGCCCGCGCCTCACCAACTAATGCGTCCGTAGAGTAGGACATGGGCAGCATCGCGGTGGGAACGTGAGGAGTCGCCACGGCCGCAGCGGCGATTAGCTTGCGCTGCAGCACCAGGTGTCGCTGCGTAATGGGATAGGCAGGGGAGAGGAGGGCTCGGGCGGACCCACTTTGCCAGTACGCCTCCACCTCTGCCATTTCCTCGCCGGCGTCCTTGTCGTTCTCAGCCGGTGCTGACGCACTCAATGGTCGCGGTGAAAGGTACCACCACTCCTGCGACGTAGGCCCAGCGAGCGCCGCGCTGTGACGACAGCTCCCCGGTGCTGCACCAGAATCGGCTCTCTCCTTCTTCTCGAAGGCGCGCTCTCGATCGCCGAGCGACTCGATGCTACTGTAGTCCTGCCTGCTGCCGTCCCTAGCACTGGGGCTCCTGCTGTTGCAGATCACCTTCGGCGCTGTGGCTTCCTCGGGTACGACGATATCGCGACTGCCGCCGCTGCCACGCGAGTGGGAGGGTGAGGTGATTGTTCCCATGTCCGTGCTGGTGGTTAGCGTTCTGAGGCGCCGCTGTTGCTGGGTCATCGCGGCGGCGAAGTAGGCGAGGTGTCCCTCCAGCCACCACGCGTACGTTGCGAGCTGCCGAAGACGGTTCTGCGCGGTCGAGACATCGCCTAGAAGCTGGCGTATCCGTGACTCTGACGCCGCTTGCGCGCCTGCCGTGTTCCTTGTTGTCTTGTTCAGCTTCGCGTTGCTCTTCACGTTCTTGCAGAGCTTCGCAAATTGAAGCGTCGACATCGTTGCTGGCGCATCACGCGGGTCCGGCGAGACGTTGCAAACCAGTAACGTGAGGGCACCGCCTCCGAGGCTGCTCTGCAAGATGCGCGTGAGCTTGCTATCGCGGTACGGGATGTGTGGCTCTGCCGTGGCTACCTCCGTCAGCGCAGCAGCACCGCTGACAGGGGTAGTCACTACGATTTTGTTGGAGGGCGACGCGCGGCCCACCGAGCTCAGCAGACGCATCACGTTTCCTAGCGCAGAGAGCGAGCGATTGATGTTCTGCGCCTCCTTGAGCTGCAGGCCATGCGCGCCAGTGTGGCTGACGCGCTCCGACCCTGCGAGGTCGACAAGGCTCAGCGTGGAGCGGCGGATGTCCCAGACGGGCTGCGCTCCGTCGCGTGAGCGCCGCTTCCGCTGCTCCACGCGTACAAAGAAGAAGGCGTGGGAGCGACTGCTGTCTTTGTTGAGCTCCGTACTGCCCATTTGCCGCCGCCTTAGCGCCAGCCACACCACTTCCATGGCTTCGTGAAGGTCGTGTACTTGGTGCTCGTGCAGCCCCTCGACGCACGCAGCGTCGCAGCCCGCGCCGCGCGTGGGTTCGCGGGACAAGGACCGACTCGATGGAGGTGACAGGGCAGCTCTTGCCTTCATCGACTTCGCAAGTGGCGGGATAGGCGAGGACGACGGTGCGCGTGCCCCTTGCCGAATTTTCAGCGGCGCCGCTGTTTGCGTTGTTGCCGATGCGGTCCACTTCGTCGACGTCGTCTTGGCCAATCCTGTGGCGGTGCCGGCTCCAGAACTGGAGGTGGTGCTTGCCATACTCGCAGCTGTCGTTCGGTTCTGATTCATGGCGGAGTTGTCGCGCCTGGAGCCGATGCGCTTCGACGCACGTGCGCGCATGAGGGCCGCACACGGCGATGGGGAGGCAGAGGGCTGGCCTCGCCCTCGCTTGACAGCCGACGTGGTTGCGGAGCCGCTGTCCGGTCCGTTGGAGGTCGGTCGCGATGCCGTGGGTTTATTGTCGGTGTCGTCCTCACAGGAGGATACGGTGCTCAGTACATCAGGGCCGTCCTCGCTGGTCGGTTCACCTGGGAGCTCATGGAAGGAGCGGTGCCGCGTCATGCAGGGGAGCGACGGACTAGGGCCCGCTTCACCACTGTCAAGTGGCGACGGTGTCGCTGTAGAGGTCGCCCTGCCGTGGTGACAATGCGGCGCGGCGAGTGGGTGAAAGGTGTCCTTCTTGCCAGGCTGCGCTCTCGTTTGCTCGGTTAGCTCACCCGGCAGCAAGTCGCGCAGATCTTCATTGTACAGCTCCAGTGCACTGAGTGCAACCCGCCACGATGACATCGACGCTGTGGGCACCCGTTGCTGACCGCCGCCAGCGCCGTGTCGTGCCTCCAGCTCGTGAAACAGCTGGTGCAATATGCGGGGAATCAGCCCGACGCTGGCCGCAGCGAGCACCTGATCGTCTTCATCGACGTTGCGGTAATCGCGCTCCACCGCCTCCGCTGACGCAGAGTGCGATGCCAGCCACTGTAGCGTCTTCCGCGACAGCTTTCCACCATGCGGCCCAGCAATGGTGTAGGTCTTTCCACTACCGCTCTGGCCGTAGCACATCACGGTACTGTGGTAGCCCTGCAGCACTCGCGCCACCGCGCGTTGGCCGATGCACGTCATGATATCCGCCTGCCCCGCGCTGTCGTCGAGGATACGGTCAAAGTGAAAGCGAAGGGTGCGCATCTGCTCCCCAGCCGCGGCAACAGCGACGCAGTCGATGAACCCGTTCACTGCGTCTGCGCTCAAGCAGCTCCCTTTCGACGCGTTATCATCACCGTCGCCATTGCCAGCCGTTGCTTTGGCGGCTTTCATCGCCGCTCGCTCGCCCTCAGATCGCCGCCCGCGCATCGTAGTGCTGTGGCTGGTGGTACTGTCGCTCATCAGTCGGCGCTCTTCGACCTGTGAACCACCGCTTCTGCCGCGGTGAGGCTCGCGCTGAGGCTCGTGCTCCACGTTAGGCGACGTCGCTGATGGAGCGGGAAGGGATCGAAGTGCCGCGACGTCGGTCAGAAGAGACGCTGGCGGTGCTGCATTCACCGGGAGCAACGAGATGCGCGGCCGCACGCGCACCGCTACGAATACTTTCATATCCGCGTCGGCCACGTCGTCGTCTTCCGCCATGGCCGCCGGGCCCGCGGCGTTACCGCCCTCAGGAGCCGGAGACCTCCCTTCCGGTGGTGGTAACGCACTATTCGCGCTGTCGCCGCCCGTGTTGTTGCCCTCCTGTTCGAGTAACCACGCGACAGTGGTGTGGTCGCATAGACTGACGTTATGGTCATCGGCAACGCCACCGCCACCGCCGCCATGCAAATCCCTCGCTCTATCTACTTGTCTCAGCAAGGTGCCCATCGCCACCTGCCGGTGGTTCGCCTCTTCAACATGCTTTGAAGTGCTGCTGTTGTTGTTGTTGCAGGCACCGATGTCTTGTCCTGCCTTACCACGAGTCGACTCGTCGTGTCGTGAGCGCTGTGGCGGCGACTGAGCCACATTAGCGACACTGGCCGATGCTACTGTGTCATGCTGTTGCTGCTGTAGCCTCTGAGGAGCACGCACCTTCGCCAGTCCCATGCTGTGCCACAGCAGGTTGGGATGGTCAGCATCCGCGTAGCTCCAGTCCACGCCCTCCTTGGAATTGTCCAAGTCCGAGCGAGGCAGCCGCCCCTTCGGGTTCCCCTGCTTCGCGTGGGAGTCCTGGCGCACCCCCAGGCTTGGGATGCCGTACCTCGTCGCGGTCGTTGTGTCTGTGCGCGTGGTGGGCGCCGAAGCACGGGGCCGACTGGCTCGCACACTAGTCGCGTCGCCGCTCTTCCAGTCTGGCTGCTTCTCTTGTGTCCCTGTCGCAACAGCGAAGGGGGTAGGAGAAGTTGGGCCTTCCACAGGACTTGCTGAGGCTTGTGCCTGCTGTTGTTGGGCGACCGCGGCACCGGTCAGCGGCGCTGCTGCTACTGCTGCTGCGGTGGGTTGCGTGGAGTTCCACTTGGTGAAGGTATCCTTGCAAGCGAGCGTGGCGGGGTGCTTGTGCACTACATCCCCACTGAGACTCCTGAAGGTGATCAGTCCGGGGCGATGCTGCGGCTGCCGCAGTGGCGAGGGCAAGTTGTCCGTGGTGCGGGTGTCGTTCGCCAATGATGTCCACACCGTCGTCTCCTCCGAGCTCGCAAAGCTCTTGTCCGTTGCGGTGGACAAGTATGCGGTCACCGGGTAGATGAAGGCAGACGAGTGCAGTCCGTTGGTGCCACTGGGACGACTACTGGTCTTCTGGAGGTTCTGCGACTCACACTCACGGCTGTCCTCGTGGGCGTCTTCAAGGCGAGCGAGCGGTGACAGGTCCACCACAGAGGAGAGCGGGGAAATGACGATGGTCAACGGTGCCTCGGTAGCCTGGGAGACGCTCTCGGTGACCTGCGGCGCGGTAGGAGAGAGCAGGTGCGTCTGCCGTGCCGCGGGGTAGCCGCTGTGCATCGCTGCTGTCGCCACCGGGAGTGGGCCGGTGGGGAGTTGGTCAGACAGACCGACACCCACACCCACACACATATAGGCTTGGGCGCAACTCGCACGTGCGGCCATGGGTGATGGCACAGCACAGATGCTGCGCACCACACGCACGCCCAAGCGCGATCACAAAGCTGGCAAGGCCCGAAGAGCAAAAGAGGGGAGGCGATGATGGCGATGATGATGGCGACAGGTCAAGAGAGAGAGAGAGACATACACGCGCCTTTATCTAATGAATCGTGTGCTCGCGCGACTGTGCTGATGCGGTTTCTCAAGATGCGAAAAAGCTGCAAGAAGGGGGAGCTCAGCTCACTGCACTGAGTGGGGGAGAGTAGAGTAGGATAAGGGAAAGGGTGAGGATCAGCGAAGATGAGTTTAACAGCAGGAAGCCATCAAGGTGCCACAGGTGCGTTATGCGCGGATCTCGTCGAGTGCGCGTACCAGGGCGCATCCTCCACGAGCAGAGGAACGAAGCAGAGACAAGGAGAAGGGAGGGGGGGGGAGATGAAAGGAGACGAGGAGCGTCAGAAGTGTGAGTGGACGTGTGCCGATGGGCGCCCGCCAATGAGCAGCGGGGGCTGAGAAAGGAAATAGTCGGCAACACGGAAAGCGTGCGTTTGGTTGCGCACGCGCATGCAGACGAGCACACGTGTACGGAGAGTCGCGCACACTTGGTGCACGCCGGACCAAGGCAGTGAAGGCCTATTGGAGGAGGAGGACTGCAATCGAGTGGTGGCTGCTGCTGCTGCTGCTTTCACACTATCTTCGTCACCCGCCTCTTACGTAAACTCTGTGCGCGTGCGTGTGCGTCTTTCGGGCCCTTTGATGAGCATACAGAGGTACTGAGAGCGTTGTACTGCACCATGACGTGAAGAGAGAGAGGCAGGGAGGGAGGGAGGAGGAGAGGAAGAGAGCGTTACAAGCGAAGGGATAAAGGGAGAAGTAGAGAGGCGGAGCTGCGAGGAAGAGAGGTGCAATTTACTGGAGCGAATTTTTCATCCACAGCTACCTCATCCTGCACGGCCGTATAAGGTAGAGACGCATCGCAGCTTTCCTTACCCCCTCCCCCTCCCTCCCTCTCTCTCTCTGTCTCATTTTTGCAAAACGTATCGTGCGTTGCGGGTGACACCCCCGCCCTTCCCGCCCTTCCCGCCAGGGTTGCGTGTCGTCCCCTCGTTCTGGTGTCTCTCTTTACGCTGAGTTCATCGATTTAAGGCATTAAGCGAAAACACAACAGAGGCCAGGCACATAAACACGCGTCCACACACATGAGCCTTTCCGCCTGCCTCCCCAGTGTGCAGCTCCACGATCATCTTCCTCCGTCATCCACTATTTTTGTGTATCGCCACCCCTCCCTCTCTCCCTCCCCCCTGCAAGCGAAGGTCGCTTCATTACTTACATGATGAGGCACGAGGAGGAGGGAGGGAGGGAGGGGAGCAGGCGGTGAAAAGAGAGGGTGAACGCGATGCGTCAGAGAGAGAGAGAGACCGATAACCTCCACACACACACATACACACATACACTGGCAGCCATACGAGGTGCGCTCCTGCCGGAATGTGCACCGTGGCAATGGGGGATGGCATGGGTCGCAAAGCAGCAGCATGCGGCAGCCGTGACGGCAACCTCCCCCCTCCCCCCCGCTCTGCATCGACCCCCTTTCCGTAGCATATTTCCCCCTCCACCTCCTCTTTTCCTTTGGTTCTCTCTCTTCTCCCAGTCGCTCTTCATGAAGCGAGGCTTCACTTCCTGTGCGCGTACAAGTCCCAATCAGGCTCACCTCGCCGCCTCTTCTCCCCCGTCTGTCGAGCATCGACGCGAGAGTGTGCGCGACGATGTACGAGAGTGGCCCACCCACCGCACCGCAGGAGAGCGGTTCGGTGTACAGACACAAAGAAGATACGACACGTCCCCAGACGTGCTGAGAGCACCACCAAGGCACCGCTGTTCGCATGTGTTCCGTCGGAGAGGTTGCAGCTGGGCACTAGCAGCTGGCCGTCACAACCGTTGGTCGCGCGTTCTTGCGCACCACGCGTGTCTGTTCTGGGTCAAAGCCCTTCTCTTTTGAGTTATACGTGGCCCAGGCTGGCGTCACGGCGGCGTAGTCCAGCGAGGTAAAGTCCGTGCGCCCCGACTCAACCAGGTGGTAGAAGCGCTCATAGTCGATCCAAGTGTGCCAGTGGCCTTCGAAGAAGAACTTGTCAAGTGCGATGAGGACGCAGCAGCTGTGCTCGTGTTCGCACGCTACGTGGTATGGGCGGTTGCGCTCCTCGGCCGGGATGACAATCACCTCGTCGTCGTCGCCGTCGTCGCCGCCCTTCTCTTCCGTGTTCATCTGCAGGGTGCTGTAGTGTGGATGCCGGCTCGCCATCTCGGTGCAGAGTGCCTTGCAGAAGCTGATCACTTCGTCATGCCGCGGCACGTTATCCTTCATGGTCAACGTGCTACTGGTGCTCGTGCCGCAATACGTGACACCCTTCACCTCAATGAAGTCAGGCTGCCCCATCTCCACAAGGTCGGCGTACGCCTTCACGTTCTCCGTGTTGTACTGGTTCACCAGCGTCAGCCGGAACACGGTGCGCTGCTGCTTCTTCGCCAGCTCCTTCACACAACTAAGGCAGCGCTCCCAGTAGTCCTCGAAGAGCGGCCGGTCAATCCGCTTCAGCTCCTCGGGTGTCGGGGCATCGATGGAAAGGTAGAGCTGCACAACCGGCTTCAAATCCCGCAGCTGCTCAGGAAACTGCGCGTTCGTCACCATGAAGGAGGAGATGTGATGCTGATGCAGCAGCTCGCAGAAGCCGTTGATTTGTGGGTACATAATGGGCTCCCCTACGAGGGAGAGGGCGCAGTGGCGAATCTGCATTGCTGTGGCCAGCCGCTCCGGGGTCACCCCCGGGACACCACGCATCTGCTTGATCATTTGGTAGTGCCCCGCCATCCCTTGCGCGATGAGCAGCTCTGGAGGGTCTTGTTTCCATCGAAAGTGGCGTGAGACGGGGTTTGTGTGATGGCGCCAACAAAACACGCACTTGTTCGCGCACGCCAAACTCGGCGTCATCTCCATGCACTGGGAGGAGTTGATGTTATAGAAAGTGTGCTTGTAGCACCCGCCCCGGCCGCGCAGCATGGACTTGGTCCACCGGCACAACTTCACGCCCGAGTGGGTTCCCACAAGGCGGTACCCCTGCTTCTCCAGGTTCTGGCGCAGCTTCGGGTAGAGCAGCTCGGGCAACTCGCTTGGGTCCTTGTTGATGTCGAAGTCAGTGTCTTCGGTGCCGTCCCACACAAGGTCCTCAACGTCGTCCATGCCGTCATTCTCCCCGTTGACCTCCTCCTCCTCGTCGTCATCGTCAGCCTCATCGTCATCGTCGCGCTTGCTGGCGGCAACACAGTTGGCAATAGAGTCAGTCTTGCAGCACCCACAGTTATCGTCGCCATCTGGGCCGGTACTGTTGCCGCAGGGCTGCCGCTGCTGCTGCTGCTGCTGCGTCGACTGCTGGCACGCACACGATGCGCCCTCACTACCGCACGTTTCCCCTGCCGGGGCGGCGGTGATGCCTCCGGCCTTGTGGCTGAGCATTCCCGTGGCACTGGCAGCCGCAGGGCCGGTCGTCCCCATCTCGGACTTCTTCTTCACGGTCACTGTGCCGTCCCTGTGGAAGGTGGCGCGGCTCACCCACTTCAGCAGCGCCGTGGAGAAAATGCGGAAGAGCGACTGAGTTTTTGCTTCCGTTGTGTACACCGGTGGGACGACGAACGGCGGTGCACCGAGGCCGCGGCACCACTCGTGCAGGTTCTTCGCGAAGGCATTAAAGCGCTCCTCGCCGTAGGCGATGTCACCGAGACCGAAGACGGCGAAGCGCTTGCGGGCGAGCGTGTTGCGTGGGATGCGGTGGTCCTCGAAGGAGTCCTTCAGCAGCGCCTCGAAGGCCTGCGACCGCGGCGGTGCGACGCCGTTTGTATATGTGCTGGCGATGAAGATGATTAGTGCGTACTGACTCTGCTCCAACAGTGTGTCAACGCGGCACACGTTCGTGCGGCTCACACGCCCGCCAGCAGCGGAAGCAGCTGCCACGCTGGCGCTGCTGTCTTCCTCTTCGCGCATCTCCATCACCCGCACGAGTGGACAGACGGCATCGTCAGTCGTCGAGGGCGGCGCTGTGTGCAGCTGTGCCGTGATGAGCGAGAACAACTTATGCGCCAGCGCCAGCGAGTTCTGCGATTGTGTTGCGTAGGCAATCAGGATCTCAGCCGCCTCTGGGGGTGGTGGCGCCGTCACTGCCGGTGAGGACCTCATTGGTGCCGGCGGTGGAGCCGCCTGCCCCGGCGCCGCTTCGGGAAGAGCGGGGGGCACATTAAGCTGCTCCAGCTCTGCTCGCACCCGTTGGCTGAAGGCATTAACGTCGTCCACGTTGACGCTGCCACGTGCGTGAATTGAGTCAGCAAGATGGTTGTAGAGGAGAAGTGCTACGAGCGGCAGCCCGACGCTGACGAGGAGCTGAAACAGAAAGGCTATCATCATCGTGCTGCAGATGAGCGCCTATCTCTTCTCTCTCCCTTCCTTCCACTTGAGTTGTCCGCTGCACGAGCGCAGGGCGTGTGTGTGTGTGTCAACTCCTTCGCTGAATCGCTTCCGACACCGCTGTGATGCAAATCACCACAGTCTATGAGCTTTGTTGATCAGTACTGGCGGCATGACGCAGAAGTGTGTGTGTGTGTGGACAAGATGCAGATCACGATAGGCGGAGAGAGAAGGGGCAAGGGTACGGTCTAATCAGAGGGAGAGAGGATGGAATAGGGAGGAGCGGGGTTAAGTGGTCGTGGCTGCGGGGTATAGTTACACCCACACACCGCAGCACAGCCATGCTCACCCACGACACAGCACACACACACACAAGAGAGAGAGAGAGAAACAGTTTCGGATTGCTGACTCGCACCGACCCACAGGCACACGCCTCGCCTGCCCCTCTCCGCTGGCTCAACAACTTGGGCATGGGTGCGAGTCAACGACGACAACAGACGAGATCGTAGAGAAGAGGGCAAAGACAACCAACACCCCAAACCAATCAACCAACGAGTACAAAGATGCGAGAGAGAGCGCGAGCGCGCAAATATAAAGCGAAGGCACACCCACACCCACACCCACCCACACACACGCCGGCAGCATCATCATCCTCGTCGTCGCCACTCTTCTACTTTCTATCTTCCAGTCCCTGCCCCCCGAAAAAAAAAAATAACAACACAGTCAGGCGCACAAATCCATCTCCGGCATGCTGACAGGAGGAGAAAGAGAGTCCACGATGCTGAGTGGAACGGTGGGTGGATGATGTGATGGTGGTGGTAGGGTGCGTGCGTGTGTATGTGGGGAGGGGGAAAATGTAGGGCACGTGGTGAAGGGGCTTCGGTCTGTGTTCCCCGACACTCCTCGCGTCTGCTGTCTCTCCGTTGCTTTTTCTCTTTTGTGCCCCACCTGGTGTTGCCCTTCAATGTGAGCTCCATGGTTGCCAGCACCATCGCCATCGTCGTCACCGGGCCCCGTTCAGCACTCGCAGAGCCGCCACCAGCTGCTGCTTTGCAGTATCGTAGTCGTAGAACTGCAGCGCACTGACTGCCTGGCTAGCAAACTTCTGCGCATCGATCATCTGGTCTACGGAGGGCTTGAAATTCGTCGCACTGACTCCGCCGGCGTTCGGTGGGGTCACACAGAGTTGCTGCTGCTGCTGCGAGGAGGATGAGATTGGTGTGGTGCTGTGGCTGGTGGAGAGCCGCTGGCGCTGCTGCTGCTGCTGTGGTGGTTGCTGAGGCTTCGGTGTCGCGGACATGTTCTTCTTGGGCGGCGGCTGCGCTGATATATTGCTGCTCCCCTGAGTGTTTGCGACGTATGTGTAGTCTGGCGGCGGCGTGTCAAGCTTCAGCATCGCCGGTGGCGGCGCATACGGTGGAGCACGTGAGTTGTCCTGCCCGGTGCTCGGCGTTGGCGTCCAGCTGGAGGTGGACGTGGGCAGAGATGTCGGACGCGTGAAGCAGCTCGCCGGCACCGTTGTGAATGTGGCTGCCTGTCCCGCGCCATTCGCGGTGCTGCCATCGCCTGCCGCATCGCTATCCACAGCCTCCAGCTTGTTGGGGCTCACGTACGGCTCCTTCCTGTCAAGCGCCTTCTTCATGCGGGCTGCAATGTACTTGGCGTACTTGCACTTCTGCGCGGCAATCGAGTCCATGGCGCCGTCCTCAGTGAACTGCGCCGTCGCCTCGAGCAGCACGGACGCGGTGTAAAACATCCGCACAATCGCCATGGATGCATTTCCAGTCCGCTCCGCGTCATCGGCACGGGCGAAGAGCACGAGTGCGAACTTGGTGAGCACCGTTCGGCCATCAGTGCCGTGCAGTTGCGCACTGAGCTGCGTTTTACTCGCCTCCAGCGCGTCTAGCAGGGTCATGAGGAAGGCAGTGCCGGCCTTGTCCTCCTTCTTCCGCAGCCGCATGCAAAGAAATGCGACGTGGGTGCGCAGGTAATACGCCACGAGCGGCTCCTTATTCTCAAACTCATGCGAGCGCTGCAGGAACGGCCGCACCAGCGGTGCCCACGGCTGAGGCACCTTCTCCAGTAGACTTACCGAGGACATCAGTTAAATCCCCCAGGCACTGACACACACGCAGTTGTGCGCACGTAATGTTGTCGCTTCCGCGTCGGTGTCACAGGCCAAGAACGAAAGGCCAACGTCTTCGCCACTTTCATTCACGCCTGGATCGCGCGGAGAGAGAGAGAGGAAGAAGGGCACAGAGAGCGAGAGCGAACAGAGGCACGAGAGAGGAGGAGGGGGATGAGTGCGGGGAGGAAGAAGAGAACGGGATGTGGTGCTGCTCCTGATTCAGGATGAGCGACAGTGATGCCGCCAATGATGAATCGACGGTACAGCCGGCAGAGATGGAGGGGGGGGGGAGAGAGAGAGAGAGAAAGAAAGCGAAGACGGAAAGAGAAAATAGAAGGATCAGCGCCAAACAGCAACGGGAGAGTGAGGTGAATGAGCGGAGGGAGGGCGGGAGGTGGCTGATAGTGAGAGTGAGCATAAGCGCAGCACGTATGGCTGCGAGTTAGGGACGGCAGATTGTGGTGAAGTAACAGTTGGCTGGGAAGGGAAAAAGGCGCGAGAAGAGGCGTGCGAGGGAGAGAAGAGATGACGGTGCAGGCGTTGGATGAGAGGCCGCGGCGACCGAAAACAAACAAACGACAGCCGCGGGTACTGCGCTGTTATACCCCTTCATCAGCACACATGGGTGAAGGGTGGGTGGAGGAGGGAGAATTCCGCTCTCGCATGGGTGCTCTCGCTACGGCGGAGGGCGTGTACTGCGTGTGGCGCTGCCATCACCACCAGCAGCAGTGACAGCACCTGCCACTCCCAACACTTGGAGGGACAAGGGAAGGAGCTCGCCAACTGGCGAACGAGAGAGGGAGAGGCAGCAGATGCTGTCCAAGTAAAGGACGTGTTAGATAGGCTTTGAGCTTGCAGAGAGAAATAGTACAGGGAAAGAGGGGTGGAAAGGCGCACACCACGCGTGCTCACATGCGAGCAAACAGGCAGACTTCATCGAGTCATGCCACATGTGCTCGCATAGAGAGAGAGAGCGAGAGGAGTGGCAGAGACAACGCTAGCAAGAGAGAAGGAGCGGAAGGGGAAAAGGGCTCAACTGAGAAAACTGAAAAGGAGAAGTTGATAGCGACTGGAGTGATAGGAGGAGGGGGAGGGCGAGGAGGTCGTCGTGCAGGATGTACGTGATGCCTGATGCAGTAGCGGTGATGGTGGTGAAGAGAGATTGCGTGTGTGCGTGTGCGAGGGACGGAAGGGAGAGAGAAGGGTCGATGACGGTAAACAACGGGACGCTTCATCGCACATGTACAGGCAGAACGGACACACACGGCGAGAGAAAGACATGAGCGAGAGTTAAAGGAGGTAAATCGGGAGGGAGGGGGAGACGAAGGAAGACAGAAGTGATGAAATGGAGATGTGTGTGGCGATGGCGATGCTGATGGCGGCAATGAGTCGTGCGCGAAGGGAAAGGGGAAACAGTTCGAGAAGTAACTCAGTCGCAACAACAACGACCGCACTAACAGAAGAGAAGGAGCCCAATGGGGGGGAGAGAGAGAGGGGTGTCGAGGAGGAGGGGAAGGGGTGCTCACCACCTCCACGGGATCCCACCGCAGTGCGCCCCACAGGCCCGTGGTGATGCCCTCACCCTCTCTCTTACTCCCTTTCTCCAAAGGCGCGCGTCACAGGTGCCGTGAGTGTCAAGAGATGGCGAGCGAGCCAAAAAATCGTCAGACAATAGCGCTGTGCATCAGCCGACACACAGGCACGCGCGCCTGCTGTGCGGGAAACAAAGAAAAGCGTAAGTGCCGGCGACCATCGCCGTCGCACTCGATATTCCCCCCCTCCTCACCCCCCTCACCAAGAGTCCCAGAGGCACCTCTACGCGCCCTTTGCTGGAGACTTGGAGTGGGACTCGCAATCGATATTGCGCACCACGCGTAGCTCCCACTCGACCCTGCTTAGGTCCTTCATCACGCGCTTCATGCGCGTGTTCAGCTGTGTATAGCGCGGCTCGTTTCCTCGCTCGCGGTGTCGCATGACGGCGATGTACAGCTCCATCTGCATGCGTTCAAGCTGCGTGCGCAAGACCGTGTGCTCGGAGATGAGCTGCTCCTCTACCGCTGTCAGTGCCGGCGCCGCCTCCACCTTGCCAGTCATGCCACCGTTCGCGACGAGCTGACGACCAGGACCAGCCGTGATGAATGGGTTGGCGTCACGTTCAGCGTTTCCTTGCATTTGGTGAATGTCGCCGTGCATCGCCTTCCGCTCCGCGAGCCGCCGCTTCACCAGGAAGTTGTCTTCCCTTTCCATGAAGCACAGCGCCTCCGGCGCATCGGCCCGCAAGGGCTGGCGCCCTGTCGACGGCGACGCGCTGCGGTGGTACACTGTGCTCTCGACTTGGCTGCTGTCGTTCAATTTTCTGGGGGTAATACGTTGAGACGAGGTGCGAAGGGGGCGGCGCTTACCGGGCTGCTGCGGTGGCAGTGGCAGATTTAAA
The DNA here is from genome assembly GCF_000755165.1 of Leishmania panamensis. Taxonomy (NCBI): domain Eukaryota; phylum Euglenozoa; class Kinetoplastea; order Trypanosomatida; family Trypanosomatidae; genus Leishmania; species Leishmania panamensis. Next base: position 273,213 of record NC_025884.1, on the reverse strand, counting down.
GACTCCCGTTCTATCGATACCTGCTGCTGCTGCTGCGGCGGCGGCGGGGCCGCTACCGTCGTCCTGCTGCTAGAGTCCCGCTGTGGTGTCGCACTGGGTGTGTGGACAAGACCGACACTGCCCACCTGTGACGCCTCCCCGCGCTGCGCTTCTGCCGCTGCTGCTGCGCTGCTGCTGCGCTGTTTGCCAACCTCACTCTTCTTCTCATCACCACTGAGCATTTGGTGAGGATGGCGCAGTGTCGAGGACGAAGGGTAAGATAGTGACGCAGCCGCCGCCACCGTGGCACCGGGGACGCCGTCCCTGAGAGCGATGGATGTCTGGCTGAGACTGCCACATCCGTCGTTGCTTTGCTGATGTGACGGTGTCTGGTGCGAGTAGTGGAAGGCCACTGCCGCCGTCTGGTGCCCACTCGCGGCTGCTGCTGCACTGCCGGCGCTTTGGTCCGTCTCAAAAAACTCGAAGCGGCACGAGTCGAAGTGGCTACAACTGGCCACGGTGCTGCTGCGGCGCTCGGCAGCTGATGAGAAGCTCTGGTGATGCGGGGTGCCCACCTCTTCGCTCACGTAGCCCTGGCTACGCTGCACCTCCCGATGCGGTGGTGGGTGCTGCGATGCAGCCGAGCCCGCGTCCGCGGGCGACGCCGACGTCACTGAGGGGGTGGAGGGAGGCCCGTGGCGCCCAGTGCTGTCACTGTTGCAGCTGCGCGTGCCGAAGAGATGCTGGTACGTACCGTTCGCCTTTGCGTCTTCCCTGGTCGCTGTGCGCTGCTCCTGTGAGGACAGCTTGACATGCTCCGCTTCTGCTCGCTGGCTGGACGACAGCGGTGTCGAGCCACCGCTGCTGCGAACTCTTGGGCCGGTGGCAGCGCTACCCGTCTGATGTCCATCATCAATGGTGGGCCGAGGCGTCGGTGCCGCACTGTGCCAGTTGCGAGGCGGCGTGCGAGGCCTCGTCGACTGAACCGCAGCCGCTGCCTGCTGACGCTGCTGCCTCTGCTGCCTCTGCTCTGGCGGCCGCATTGGCTTTTGCGCTGTATTGTCCAGCTGCGCAGGGCTCTTGCTTGGGTCGGTCACCGCGCTCTCGTTCACCGCTGGCAGCACAGACGACATGCTGGAGCGCGACGTTGAGAAGGGGCGGTATTGCAACATTGGGCTCGGCTGCAGGCGCCGCTGGCTCTCCGTCATCGCGGATGACGCCTGTAGATCGTTCTCTGTCCCGCGTGATTGACTCGCACTCGACAGATCCGAGGCAGACCGCGGGAGTAGATGTTGCTCCTGCTGTGGTGGGGCGGGTAGTGGCTTGTTCCGACGCGTGGAGTAGGTGCTGACGCTGCTAGCGTTGTCGGACTGGAGATGTGCGCCCCGGAAGCGGTGTTCCGGTTGTGCCTGCTCGACCGGTGACTCTGCTGATGACGTTGCGCCGTCCATGGGCTGCAGCTGAAGTGCGCACTGTTGCAACACGTCGTTGATGTCCTTCAGCAGCTCACTCATCGCTACTGGGCTAATGTGAATGCATCCCTGATCCGAAGACTGTTGCCACGTTGTTAGCTGGGAGTAGACGTTCTCGAGCGCGTTGCGGTGCGACTCGTAGGCGACAATGCACGTATCCAGCGCCTCCTCAAGCCACGCGCTCTTTTCACGCTGGCCCTGCAGCACAGAGGACGCCAGCGTGGACATGGCCTACAGGTTTGGTGTTTTCGTTGAGGATGGGCCCAGAGAGAGAGAGACACAGACAGACAGGGGCTTGGCAGCAGTACGATCGGCGTCGTACCGGGACGCAAAGGTGTGCGTGCACTGGCCGTTGTTTGCTTGCCTGCGTGCGTGCGGCGGCTCTTGATGGTGGGTTTGATGAATGTTGGCTATGGCGGTGGGGGGGGGTGGGGAGTCCCGTGTGTGACGGTGCGTGTATGAGGACAGGTGAGCACTCTCGTTGCTATGGGCGCCTTACACCAGCGAACGGCAGTGGTTGTGCTGCGCGCTGCTTAAAGGGAGGACAAAGAGAGGAGGAGGCGCGGGAGGAGGGGGCAGTAGTCTAGCAGTGTCTTTCCCTGCTTGTGTGGGTGTGTGTGTGTGTGCGTGTGCGTGTGTGTGTGCGTGCGTGTGTGTGTGTGCGTGTGCGTGTGCGTGTGCGCGCGTGTGTGTGTGTGTGTGTGTGCGCGTCAGACGCGAGCTCAGAGAGGGGGCAGGGGGAGGGGTGCGTGTAGAGGGGACTGGAGGTGGACGCAAGGTAGCTCGCACGCACGAAGTGATGCCTGCAGATTGCGCTTCATCACTGACAACGTTGCCCTCCAGCGGGCATTCAGCGGAGGGCGCCGACGGTGCCCTCCGCTCCTCCACATTTTCCCCTTTCCGCTGGACTTGTTGTGGTTGTTCGTGATTTGTTGGAGCGCAATGGACTATAAGTCAATGAAAAGAGAAGCTCAGGAGAACGAGGAGAGGGGCGCAGCAGCGAGATCCAAAGCACACCGTGCCAGCATCGACAAAACTCAGCATTCAGAGAGAGAGAGAGAAGCCAGCGCTCGTGACGAAGATGAACGTCCACAAGTTACCCTCGAAAGACACCTACACACACACAGTCGTAGAACGACATGCGGACAGGTGCGAGAGAGGGGGATGCTGGCGCTGATGTAGAGATGCTACTGCACGTCCCCCCGTATGTGCCCGTTTAGATGCACGCGGGAAACGACGCCACGGTGAGGCGGATGGAGGACGCGCACGGAGACGATGAGGAAGAGGGGAGGGCGAAAGGGGACAGTGAATGAGGCCAAGACGACACACACACACACACACACACACACACACACACACACAAGCGTATTGTCATGTACCCACACGGAGAGGCCAGCCTCATCAGCCCCCGCATCGTCGTCAAGAGAAGCAACCAAGGGGGGAGCGAGAGCTAGCAGTGCTCTGATACGGAGCTTTGTATGACTAGGTCTGGCGAGAGACGACGACAGCGAATGCGCATTGACCCAGCGGCAGAGGCAAGAGCGGCAATGGGGAAGGACAGCGAGACAGACGTGCACGCATGTTCTGCAAGACGGCCTAACGGGAACACGGCAGCGCACGAAAAGTAAGCGAAGAACACAAACAAGTGGAGAAGAAGCCGCCGCCGAGTTCGCTTAGCAAAGGACATGACCGGAGACACTTCCAGTGAAAAGCCGAAGGAACAGGGAGGAGGGGAAGAAGGGGGGGGGGCGACGCCTGCAGACGCGTAGCCAAGCGAGCGAGGGGGGGGGACAGACGGAGGCACCGAGAAGCACATAGACGCCTCTCTCTCTCTCTCTCTCTCGTTTTCATCTCACTGCATCTGTTTAGAAAGACATGCTGAAGCTGAAGTCGCCGCCGCTGGCGAGCTCGCGCAGCGCCAAGACGAAGCCGATGTTCGGATTGACATCGGCCTTCTGTCGCTTCACTGCATCGAAGGCGTCGCGGTATGTCATCACCGGTGGCACGCTCCCAAATGCGCCCGGGCTGCCGCCGTCGCTGCTGGCAAAGCTGAAGCCTAGCAAAGTGTTCATACTAGTGTTCAGGTCGCCGTGGATGCTGCCATTCATGGGTGTCTGTAAGGAGTGAGGCGCGTAGGAGCAGCGCGACAGCGCGTGCTGCTGCTCACCGGGCAGCAGAGGCGTTCCGTACACGTTCTTACTGTGGCCTCGGCGCATGCTGGCGACTGCGCTGCTACCAAGCGTGGTGGCGGCAGCTTCCTCGGCTGCAACGCACACCTTGCAGGTTGAAAAGGCGTTTCGGTGCTGCGTTGCAGTACTCGCCACCCTTGGCGTGGTGGTGGCACTGCCCGCTGAGCGGTTTTCAAGCCTCTGCTCATTAGCCATTCGTGCACCGCCCCGTCGCGGCGTCCACATCGCTTCGGACTTCTGTTGTGGCGGAGTCATCTCATCCACGCCGTCCTCGTCCTGCGTGCGTTCGTCGGCATAGGCCGCCTCTAGCAGTGTCATCCTACAGCTCCCGCGCGCGCTGCGGTGCGAGGCCACCGGCGCCGACGACGGCAATACGGAGACGACACAGCGACTGTAATGATACTGCTGCTCCTCTGGGCGCAGGTCATCGCAGCTGTTTATTGTGGTCGTGCTGCTGCTACCGCCAAAGTTCGAACCATCGGCAATGTCGCCCCTCCGTCCGTACTCCTTCCCTAACTCCCTCGCCGGCATGTGCCTCCTCATCTGATGCTCCTCGTCCGACTGCTCTCTCAGCCGCTGTTGCGGTTGCCCGCTGATAAGCATTCGCCGCTGAGCCGCCTGCTGCAGTCGTCGCTCTCGCAGATGCATCAGGTAGCATGGCTGACACATGCGTGAGGCGAACTCAATCGGGGTGGGGGGCGACGCCATGCGGAGCCGCTGCTGCTGCTGCTGCTGCTGCGACATTGCGGAGGGATTCCCACTCAGAGGGGTGGTGAGAGGGCCGGCAGCATAGCCGCCGCCCGAGCAGTTACCACCGAAGGAGAGCGGCGACGACACGGGTATCGTAGAGGAGCGCCTGCGAATCCACGGAGAGTTTGTCGAAAAGTGCCTCTGCAAGAATGACTGGCTGCCATTCGCCTTCGGACTTCCGCGCGAGGCGAAGGGCGTGTTCGCCGACGCTGAGCTGGGAGGCGACTGCGGCAATGACAGGGACGGGAACGCCAGCGCAGGCCTGTTGGTGCTCCCGCTGCCGCGTCCAGAGATCGCTGTGGCCGTGGACGTTGTTGTGGGAACACCACCGCTATCGTCGTCGGTGAAAGACGTCACCCCGCCTGCCTCTTCGATAATGCGGCGCTCTCGCTCAAGGAAGGACGCAAATAGTGAGGCGGTGTCGTCTAGCGGCGCCAACGTGCAGCCGTAGAGGATGAGGTAGGCAATGATGAAGGTGGCGCTGCGGCTTACACCCATGCGACAGCACACGAGCACGCCACCGCAGTCGCGTGGGTCCACGATGGTGAGTGGGGACGACGACAACGCCGGCACGGAGAACGAGGTCGTGGTTCTTCTGCACTCGACGCCCTCACCAAGGCGTTCACCGAGTCCCGGCAACGACGGCGGTGTGGGGGGAGTCTCTCGCCTGTTCTCGAACGATTGCTGCCCGTCCACCGACATTGACGGTGTCACAGGCGACGGCGGGACCGCCCACACGTTCTCACCCTCATCTGTCCAGGCCCAAAGCATGCAGTCCTGCGCTTGGTGCTCCTCGGTGTTGTTCGCATCGGCACTCGGTGCGCTCGCCGCGGTACGGCGGGCCATGCACTGCTGGTGTACTTGTCGGCGGTGTAACTGATCATGAATGATTCGGGTGACAGGTGCGAAGAAGGGCGCGATGACCTCATCAGAATGGTCGCGTAGAGGGAACTGGACGTAGCGGACGTGATGGTTGTTGTTTGCCATTACTGACGTCACAGGGCAGTCGAAGGCGCAGTTAATGACTAAGGAAACGCCATGCTCCGCCAGCGTCGCCGTGTCTGTGGCTTCGGCGTAGGAGCCCAGGAAGAGCCCGGGTAGTATCTGAGCCGCATTGAAGGATGGAGCAGTAGATGTGGCCCGGTGCATGCCTTTGCCGGCTGCCACTCTTGCCGCGGCCGAGGCTGTGGGGGTGAACGCCATAGGTGACGGTGTAATCAGTGGCCTCTGGATGCGCAGCAGCTGCTGTGCAGCCATCGGTGCGCCAGGCGTGCGCACCCTCGTCACCGGCGTCCCTTCGGATACAGGGAGAAGAAGGGATGGCGCCGCGCTTTCCGTAACGGCGCAGCGGCTCTTCGCCGGAAGCTTCGCAGACGATGACAGCTCGCTGGCTGTTGCAGCTGCCCGAGGAGCGACGGCAGTGCATGGAAAGTCGGGGTATGTAATGTCCTCCTCCTCCTCCTCCTCCTCCTCCTCCTCCTCCTCCTCCTCCTCCTCCTCCTCCTCCTCCGAGTCCGGGCCGTTGTGTTGCTGCTGTGACAGCGGAGCGTTGGGCAACTGCAGAATTAAGTGCGTCGGCTGGTGGCGGTGTACGGACTGAGGCAAAGGAGGCATCATAAGGGTCGCTGACGGATGCTGTGGCCCCTCGTTTGTGCTAAAGTGCTCGTCGCTGTTCGGGAAGCTCGCTTCGCCGTCACCGCCCAGGTACGGCGAGCTTGTCGGCGTGCTCTTGTCGGTCGCACGCGACGGGTTCGCCGTCGTGACCACCGAAGGGATCGTAAGCGACGGCGATATGCTGGGGACGCTGTTCTTCAGGGAGTCTTCAAGGCTCGCATGCGCGGTGCTTTCGGCGACTGTCGTGTTCGCCGTTGTGGCGGAGGTTATGCCGGGCGTGGTGCTGGTGCTACCAATGGTGCTCGGTAGAGAGGCGCTGCCACAGCAGACGCGCTTTCGCCACTGGCTGAAGCCGATGCGGGATTGTGGTAGTCGTTTGCCGTGCAGCGAGGAGGCGACTGCAGCGTACGTCAGTGGCATCGTGTTTGCCGCCGCGGTGGCCGGAGAAGGCGGCGACGTGTGCGCGCCCGTCCCACCTTCGCCATCAAGCCTCAGCGCCGTCTCCGGCGTGCAGCAGTCTTCTGTCCGCCACGCATCGCCATCAACGCTATCGTGAATGGCAAACGCGCCAACACTACCACCGCCACTGTGGTTGCTTATCCGCCCCGCCTGTGATGAGGGTTCACTCCCTGGCATCACCGCATGCGCTGCTGCCCGAGGAGAGCCGCTGTGGTTGTTTTTGTTGCTCAGCGTGCCGGCTTCGATGCCCTTCGAGTCGGAAAGAATGCGCGAGGCACACGTGTCCCGCGGCGACCCTGCCGCGGAGATGCAGGCATTGGCAGGTCGGAGATTCGAGGAGGGGGGGCTGTAGTAGGCGACACGGTCCTTCGCCACTGCAGACGTTGACGTCACCGGTGCTTGCAGAGGTCTGACTAAGGAGGTGGTGGATAAGACAGCCGCTGCTGCTGCGCGGCCGAGGCCGCTTTCCAAGCTCGAGATGCACACCGGGTCGCTGCCCGCCGCCTTGCGCGTTGACTTGACGCATGGGCTCACGCGCGAGTGACGACAGGACTGCCGCTGGCGTTGCTGCGAGTTCTTTGAATTTAGCAGTGCAGCAACTCTTCCATTGCCTCCACTGTCGTCCCCGTCGTCGCTGCCGCCGGTGCTCGTCATCTCTGCACCACCGCCATCGTCGGGGCTGTCATTCACCGCCGCCATGGCGGACGCCGAGGCCCGCAACGACCAGGACGAGGTGCCGCAAGAAAAAGGTGAGGAGGCTTGCGAGTCGTCATGGTCACCGCCAATGCCGCCATCCTCGCGCATCTGCGGAAGTTGCTTCAACGGTGGCTGGCGTAGGTGCTGCTGTTGTTGCTGTGGTCGTGTTGGCATGACTAAGAGGATCAACGGAACAGGGGAGGGTGGGGTGGTGGTGGGGGAATGGAGGGGAGGTCGATGATGACGCCAGAAACGAAAGGACGAAGCAGAGGAGACACGAACACACGAAGGGAGGACGCAAAGGAAAAAAAGACAAAAAGGGGGGAGGAGGAGGAGGCGCAGCACGCAGACACAGAGACGCCTCTTGAGACCGCTAGCAGCAGTGACAGCAGCCTAAAAAAAAAGAGGACAAAGTGAATCAACAGCAGGTGTGTGACACACTCCCGCAAGCCACCGTGCAAGAAGGTCTGTGTGTGTGTGCGTGTGTGTGAGTGAGTTGGTGTACCGTCGGTTACGCGCGTGTCGGCGTTGCTCACGGAGGAATGGGCACGATTGCACACTATCAATCGGTGGAGTAGACACACACACACACACACACAAACGCGCAGGTCCCTCAATCACCACTTCTCCCTCTTCTACGATTTTTCGGAGATGCTGATGAGGTGGAGAGGGAAGAAAACACGAAAACAACAACAACAAGGCGGGAGGGGAGGGGAGGTGCTTAACTATAACAATGCACGCGAGTGCACGAAGAGTTAGTCGTGGATGCCGACGTAAACGTTGATGGAGAGGGGTTCACGAGGAGACGGACACACTCACCCCCCCCCCACACACACACACAGAGACGTCACTGGCCACCACCACCACCACCACTACTCCCACTGCCAGCGACAGAGCGGGAGGGAGGGAAAGAGGTCGCAGGAGGCAGAAGCTAAGTAAGCAAAGAAATCGAAAGCCGCAGCAGCACGGCGAAAGCGAGCCAGCAGAAATGCAACCACAGGAGAGAGAAAAAAATTTGCGCTTTGAAAGTCGCTCACACACACACACACACACAACCACAACCCACGCGCGTCACCCGCTCGAGTGACGAAGGAGGCGGCGGTGACGAGTGGCGGGTGGTGGTGGTGGTGAGGCGAGAGGTGGGTGGGTGGGGAGCAGGAGCGGTGGTTCTGTTAACTCGCGTCTGTACTTTTTTGGCTACTGCACACTCTAGATAGCTTTGCAGAGTGTACGCGTGTATGCCACAGAGAGAGAGAGATCAGAGGTGGTAGGAAGGATGGAGAGTGGCGCTTATCTGCAGGGAGAGAGGGACACGTTGTGCGTGTGTGTGTGTGTGTGTCTGTGAAGAGCAGATACACACACACTCGCTTCCTCAGCGTAGACGCAAGAGAGTGAGGCGGGAGGGAAACAGAGGAGCCAGCGCTAGAGTGAGAGTTCGAGAGCCGGGGGGGGGATGGTAGGAGGGTGAGTCTCCTCCGCACCCGCGCGCTCTCGAACTCTCGTATTGGTCAGTCCTTTTCGTTCTTGCTCAGAGGCGCTCTCGTACACGAGAAGCGGCTAGAGCATACGACCCCGCGCTCGTGCGGCCGGTCACACCCGCACCCACACCCAGAGTTGAAGAAGAGCGATAGTAGCACAGAGCTCGGCAAAGAGGAAGACAAGAGAAGACGTGTGGGGGTAGTTGGGATGTTAACATAAGCGCCGCCCAGGGGGGACAACGTATGGGGCGGTGCAGCAACGTAGGTGAAAGAAAGCTCCTCCCCCCCTTTTTTCCCATCAGCGAAACAAGCAAAACACACACACACACACACATGGACGACAGCCGCCGTGATACAGCGAGATGACACACGTACAGAGGCACACGGACGCCCACACCTGCGTACGCGAACATCATCCCACGAAGCGAGCGTGCGTGTCTGTCGCTCTCTCAGAGCGGGCAGCTGTGGAGGGGCGCAGACCACCGCCGACATGCACACGCACGCAGTTGTCTAAAATAATGAGAATGAAGGAAAGGGAGAGAGAAGGGAGGGAGTGGATCCACACACACGCACACACGCACACACACACATAGGCACAGTGCGAGAGAGACGCGGGTGTGAATGCAGCGGTCACCTTTTGTCTTTAATTTTATTCTCCCTTTAACGTTAGCTTTGAGGCATTAACTGCAGACACCTCTCCTCACGAGCGCGTGCGTGCGTAGTTGTGTGTGCGTGCCTATGCGTGGTTTCCTTGCTTTCCACAGGGAGGCAACCACACAGGAAAAGGAGGGGGAGGGGGTTGCGAATTGTTCATCTCAGACCATCACAGTGAAAAGAGCAACAAAACATCACACACACACACGTCCGAGAACTCCACGAAACGAATGGCGCGCAACGCCGGCGCTTCACCCCATCCATCGCGCGCCGGTGCTCTCTCTGCCTTTTGCCTTTCTCTTGGGTATCGCGAAATGGCCTTCTCTTTTGGCAGCTTCCCCTCCCCTGTTTCTTCCATCGCCAGCCACGCGAATGCGCTTGCGCTGTGCATGTCGCTTCTCTCCTTCGTTATGTTAACCGATTTTCGTCATGGACGAGAGGGAGGGGGCGGCGGCGGCGGTGGTGGTGGATAAGGCGTGTAATGACGAGTCCCCAAGCAACCGCACGGTGGTGGGGGGGAGGGGAGGGGAGGGGAGGGGGGAAAACGACGACAAGGGTGATCTGCGTGGCTTTGTGTTGCGGCCTTGAGTTCTCCAGCATCACTCCCTCTTCTCCACATACAATGTGTGTCCAGTTATGAGGAGGGAGGGGGGGGACGCTGGATGACTGACGGAGCAGAGGTAAACAGGGAGAGAGGTGGGGGGGGTGGGGTAGAGTCGGTGAAGGCGCAGGCGCGCCCTGCCACCATAGAACCGACCTGCAAACGAGTAAGAAGCCATACACTGAGATGACCACCCCTTCCCCGCGCATACGCCACAGAGGGGTGGGAGAAGGGGGACGAGGCGCACACCTGCGCGCGCACGACACCTGGCATCTAGCGATACATATAAGAGACAACGCAAGTGAGAAGAGGAGAGCCGGAGCCGGAGTGGGTAAGCGGGAAGAGGGAGAGGTGAATGGGCGCGTGCACGAGGAGTCTCCCCTCAAAAAAAAAATATCAGCGCACAAATGAGGTAATATACACTCACCGACGCACACGCCACACGGGGTTTGGAGTACAGTTCGTCGAGATCTCTCTTCGACTTGTGGTTTATCGTAGTCCCCACACTCCATGTGTGTGTCTGTGTGTGCGTGTATCTGTAGGGCCGAGGTGTGCATCTCAGTAGTCCTTGTAGCTGTCTGGCTTCGAGCGCTTTTTGCCGAGCGAGTGCTGGGACGAGAAGGCGAAGCGGCGGTGGACCTGAGCCTGCTGATCCGAGTGAGGAGGCTGCCGCGGTACGTGCGTCAAAGTAGCCTGCTCGCTGCCGCCATCTGGACGGCGGCAGCTGTCAACAGTCCGCGTTGGAAAGTTATGGACGCACGCGCTGCTGGTGCCACCGTAAATGCCGGACATCTTCATCGCCGACAGAACAGTCTCGATGCCGCTGCTGAGGCCGCTCGGCTGCGACGGATGACCCGCCACGGCGTCTGTCGAAGTCGCCGCGTACGTGCTGAAGCGCGCCATCGAGTCCACGCACCTCGGGCTTGTGAACGAAGAGCTTGGCGAGCGCGCGCCGCGGCCGCCTTCGAGGGTGGAGGACGACGGACGCTGTGCGGAAGCCACATAGTCATAAGGGCTCACTGCAGTCGCTTGCGTCATCGCCGTGGTGGTATCTATGGTCAAGGCATTACCAGGGCGGGTGGCCGATCGGTCTCCCGAGGCCGGTGACGCTGCCGCCGCTTGCCGCTGCTGCTGCTGCTGCTGCTTGCGCATGCGGCTACTAACATAGTAGTACGGCTGAGCGTTGACGTTGATGCCGCTTCCAGGGGTGGTGAAAGAAACCGGCGATGTGAGCTGCGCGGTCGTGCCACCTACAGACGGCAGTTGCTGGTGTTGGGTCTGTGCGGTGTGCTGACGGGGCTCCGCAGTCGCATCCATCAAGGCCGCTGCTGCGCGGTTCGTGATATCGAAGTGGGCGGAGGCTGCACGCGGTGATCGATCCATCGCTGCTACTGCTGTGGCTGCTGCGGTGTGGTACCGCACTTGGCTCAACGTGTGAGCCTCATCAGTGCCGTTACCGCTGTGTTGGTGACCCGAGTTGGCGCCGTAGTAGCAGCAGTATGAGGATGATGCTACGCCAGAGATGGTGTGCTGCTGCCGACTAGGGCACTGAACTGATGAGGACGGCGACGCAGGCCTATCGAGTGTCGCGCTGCCGCAGTGGGTATGGCTTTGACTAGAGCTAGCGTGCCGACTGCCTTGACTCACCGCCGCGGGCGTAGCCGTTGCTGTGGAGGTGCCAAGGCAGCCCCCGTTAGCGTCATTCGAAAATTTCGTGACGCTATGGTGAGGGTTTTCGAAGCCACTGTTGCCATTGCTGGTGGTGGCTGTGGAGTGGACGTCGCCACCGCCTATCACTACTGCACTGCTCGAGCTACGGTACGGCACATTGCTGCCGTCGTGGAGGAAACAGCTGGACTGATACGATGGTTCGGAGGCCCAGGCCGCCGCCGCCGCCGCTGCTGTGGCTGCAGATGCGGCGGTGGTGGTGGTGGTACTGCTGATGGCGCGCTTCTGCACAGACAAGGGCGATATCCACGAGCTTGCCGAAGATGGTGGCAGATGCCGCAGCGCGGAGGCCTCATCCTCACGGTGGTACTGCTGCCAGCGCAGCCCTTCCTCCTTTCGTGCCGCAGCTGCTGCGACAGCGTTGGCCTTCGCCTTGTCAAACGTCGATTGCTTCAGGCACGCCAGCCACGGTACCACGATGGTGTGCCACTGGTGCAGTCGGTAGGCGCCGCAGAGCACCTTTAGGCGCTGCTGCTCGGCCGCGGGTAGATCGGCGGCAGTAGTGGCGGTGCCTTTCATAGGCGAGCCGGCGCTTGAGTCGGCACCCTGCTGTTGCAGCTTCGTGCTTGCCTCGGCGACTTCGTTATCCTCCTCGTCCAACACGTACGCGGCGGCTTCGTCCGGGTGCGCCGCCGCGAAGGCTTCGAGCTGCGCGCTGGTCGGCTCTGCGTCAATGCCGAGCTCTGTGAGCAGATCCAGCAGTGCCACGTACTCGTCCTCGTGTACCTGCGTCTCCCACTCTAGCTTCTCGAGGAAGAGCAGCTCTAACTTGTTCATCTCGCGTCCACTAATGCCGCCGATGCGGCCGTAGTAGACATTGCTATAGTACACATCGTCGCGCAGCTTGATGCCGAGCACGATGCTGGTAATGAGTAGGCGATGTGCGTTGTAGATCGTAACGGGATGCCCGCTGTGAAAGACATACTTGAGCAGGAGTAAAAAGGCGCAGAGGAGCGCCTCGCCGCTGCAGGCGCAGTAGCGCACCAGGCGCTGGACGTACATGGTCACTGTCATCGGTGGTATGCAGTGGGAGTGAAAGTCACTTGACGGGATCGGCTCGCCCTTGTGCAGCTTGCAGAGCATGCGCATCATGAAGGAGAGGGCAAGGAAGGCGTAGCGAGTTTCGATCAACTTGATCGGTGAACGTGCCGGCACGAGCGCGGCGCTGTCGTTGGCGCCCGCTAACTGCAGGCTCTGCTGCTGCTGCTGCTGCTGCTGCGTGTCTGGTGGCGTAGCGCAGCTAGGCTGGCTCGTGCTTATCCGCCGGGCCTCAGACCCGTGCTCCCAAGCGGCTACGGGACTAACTTCTTTGGCTGCCGTGACAGGGGCAGCCAAATTCGGCGGCTGGGACGGCGGGGGGAAACGAGACGGGTCGTACGGAATGCCGGCCGTGATGCTGTCGTTGGGGTGCCGCCGACTGGCCAGGCGACTGCGGCTACTACTACTACTACTACTGCCGCTAACGCCGCAGTTGCTGCTCGCACCCGCGACACGCGCCTTCCGACTGCGACTGCCGCGCTGCTGGTGTTGTTGTTGTTGCTGCTGCGATGCGCGTCCGCACTCGTCATCCTGGAGGGTCGTGAAAGCGTGGAGGGGCTGCTCCTGATGACGATACGTATCTTCCTCGTTCGCGCAGACGCTCGCGGTAGCCATCCGAGAGAGCGCACCGGCGGTGGAGGAGCCGCAGACATAGCGCAGATCGTCGAGCGCCACTGCCTCGCCCTCGCCGGTGGCAAAGCGCTTCGGCGGCGGCACCACCGGCGTGGCATCTGGAGCAGAGAGGCAGGCAGAACTCATGGACTTGACAGCTGCGTCGCCACCGGGGGTGATGGTCATGGAGGCAGTTGCGTCTTGGGGTTCGCATTTGCCGTCACCCCGCTCCTCATGGCGCCAGAGATGCGGAGGTGGATGCAGGACGCGCCGCACCTCTTGGTCTTCTTCGTACTCCACCTTGTCGAATACGCGTGCGTGAGTGCCGTTACCGTTCGTGCTACGACTACTGCCCCAGCCCGGGTAAGGGTGGCTCACTGGGTGGCTGTTGCTGTCGTTGCTGTTCCTTCTTGGGCTGATGCCATCTCTGCTGTTACTGCCGCTTTCCGCTGTCGCTGTCGCCGTCGCTGGCCGTGTGGAAGACGCCTCCCCAAATGCGGAGAGGTCGGGGATGCGCATACCAGCGCTGCGACTGTGAAGTAAATGCGACTCCTCCTCCTCGTCTTCCACGTCCGCTTGCTGCTGCCGAGGTTGAGGTTGTGGTGACAACCTACTTTGGGGGAGCGGTCTTGGTCGCTTGCTGGATGACGCGCTACATCGGATGCCGTGCTGCTGCAAGAGAGGATCGCCGTGGCGGCGGTGCTGGTGCTGGTGGTGGTGGTGATCGTCGTCGTTGCCAGCCACGGCAGCTCCGTCCACGCAAGCGGCACTGGCAACGTCGTCTTCGGCAGTGACTTCGTCGTCCTCGTTTTCGCGTGCGTGACTGCTCGAGCGCGAGCCCAGCGACGGCCGCAGGGAGGAGCAAGGGTTCAGGTAAAGGTAGTTTGTCTCGACGACACGTTGCGTGCGAGCTCGCTGAGACTGTTGTTTATAAGAAGAGATACCGGAGAGGGGGGTTGAGTACTCCGAGCTGTCAGTCGCTGCTGTCGTGACGCTGGCGGTGGTGTTGGAGCGAATCAAAATGGTCAGGTTCGACGCGCTGCCGCTGAGGGTGCTGAGAGAGAGGTGCTTCGTGTATTGGACCTGCTGCTGTTGCTGCTGTGAAGGCGTGGTGATCTCTGCGCCAGCGTCAGTACGACCCTGGAGGTGGTGCCTGTCTTGGTGGCGGTCAGCTTGCGAAAACAGCGATGCGTGCGCCGCAGTTGTTAGAGGGGCAGACGTCGCTGCTGTCGTTGGTGGCTGTTGCTGCAGCTCTGCATACGGAGAACGTGGTGAATCGGCGGGATTCGCCGAAAGCGCGGCAGGCCCGACGGAGCACGCACGGCGGGCGCTATTGGTGCCGCTAGAGTCCACACCGCTGATGCCACCGCTGACAGATGTTGGCGGGCGATGCGCGAGCGGGGACGGGCGTCTATGATGAGGCGGGCAGGCGCCTACGCAGTCCATGAAAAGGGCGAACCGGGGAGGAGGAGGGGGGATACGGCGGACACGTACGCACACGCGGACTCGTAGGAAGGGAGGGTTGTCCAGCGGCGAGACCACACAGACAAATCAAGCGCGGGAGAGGAGAGAGCGAGAGACAGAGGGCTGAGAGAAGAGACGACCACGACGACGACAAGCCCAGCACAGACAACGGCGCCACAAGGGAAGCCGAAGTGATTGAAGGGGAGGAGCTGACCGGTGGAAGTAGTCGCAGTAGCCTACTCCCTCTCACACACACATACACACACACGCACACACGTACGCACGCCCAGGAAGCGAGAAGAGAGGAGAGTGGCTACAGCTGCTGTTTTCCCCCTCTCGTTGCTGATGTCTGCGTTTGCCTACTGAGAGACGGTGAGCCCCGGGGGTGGGTGGTGGTGGTGGTGGGGGGGAATACTTGAGAGGGAAGGGGAGGAGAGGGAGGAAGAGCAAAATAAGCGTTGACGACGACGACGACTGAAGTGTGGCGTGTGATTTAAACGAATGAAGGGAGGGTGTGGAGAGATGAAACGAACGAAAAGGGTGGGATGGGGGGGAGGGAGGAGGTGTGTGTGTGTGTGTGCGGAAGAGCGATCAAACGACGGGACAGCGGAGGCAGAGAAGCACCGACCTCCCTTCCCCAAAAGAAAAAAAAACAGCGCAAATACAATGGCGAGGAAGAGAGAGAAGAGAAGAGAGAAGAGCACAGCCCGAAGCACACGCGACGCGACGCTGAGAAACAACAAGAGCGGAGAAGAAGAGGAGAAGAGGGGGGGGGAGGGAAGAGGGAGAGGGAGACACACACACACACAGCGAGACACCACAGCGACAACAACACAAAGAATGCACGCACACACACTCCGAAAGAGAAAAATCGAAAAAGAGAGTGAGAGAGAAGCGAGCGAGATGCACAACGTCGTAGAAGCTCACTTGGACGCTCAGACGGACGAGCACAGACCCAAAGTATTCTGTAGGCAGGCGGGGAGGGAGAGAGGGGAGGCGTGTGTGTGTGTGTAGCTGTGTGGTATAGTCAGGAAGAATTGTGTCCGCCCGTCCGTTAGAGAGAGAGACGGAGTGGGGAGGAAAGAGACAACAACGACGGCCAAAGAAGAAGACGAGGGAGAAACGGCGAGAGGTGAAGACAACCGCAACCACAGAGAGAGAGAGAGAGAAGGAAGCGTGAGGCAACAGAAAACGAACGTCAAGATGCGAGCAGCACAGCCTCAGATGCTATTTTTGTCTACTGTTTGACTTGCTGTGCTTTGTGTTCCACCTCTCTTTTGGTGTGTGTGTGTGTGTGCGTGTGTACGTGGGTAGTCTGCTGAAGCGGCAATCGGTCTCTCTCTCTCTCTCTGTGACGTACGTGTATACGTTGATCGATAGGAGGAGGGAAGGAGGGGAGGAGGGAAGGGGGCGCACGAGGCCTACAGAGACAGAGACAACAGACCCACGCTTTTCTCCTCTCTTTCGTTAGTTGGCGGTTCCTCCCGTTGCGGCTGTGGTGTGGCAGAGAAAAGAGGCACAGCGGTGGCAACGACAACGAAGTTAGCCGCTTATCAAGGGAAAGGGGGAAAGGGGAAGGGAAGGGGAGGGGAGGGGAGGGGGAAAGGGGGGGTACAGCAGCAAAAGGGAAGGCAGAACAACACAGCTCGAAACCGAAAAGCGACAGCCCCCCCCCCCAACGAACAAAGCGAAAGTAAAAAGTAAAAGAGGGGAGATGCGCGTACGCGTGTGCTTGTGCGCGTCTGGGTAGGAGAGAGAGAGAGGGAGAGAGAGGTGGGGGCAGAGGTGCTCACTCGCTAACACGCACGTCTTTTAAGAGGGAGAGGGGAGAGGTGCAGGCCGGAAGAGAGTCGAGAGAGAGAAGAGAGAGCGAGGGGCACACACAAGCAGCGAGAGAGAGAGAGAGAGAGACGCACCACTCCCTCTTCCACTTGCACTCTAAGGTAGCAGTCAAGGGAAAAGGGAGGTAGTCACACCACGGAAGAATGCAAGTTATAACAATAGAGGGAGAGAGGGCTGCAGCAGAGGGGTGCGCGCGCGTGAGCGTTGTGTTCTCAGCGATGACGTGCGTACGCTTTCTTCTTCTCGTCGGGGATGCTGAAGCTGAATGCGGTGCTTCTCTTGGGTTGGGAGTTTGCTGATGCTGTTGTCTCCTTGGCCTCTTCTCTGTTCGCGGTGACGTGCTTGGGAGTCGTATTGGGAAAGCCGCACTATTCTCTGGATGAAAGGGGTACGCCGCATGTGGGTGGATGGGCGGGTGGTTTCACGTGTGGGACAGCACGGAGGGGAGGGGACGGCGAAGAAGAGAAACCGAAAGAGGGGGAGGGGAAGTGCAGAGGGAGAGTGAAGGGCATGCGAAGCAGAGAGGGGCAAAGAGGGCGGCGTTGACGGCGATGATGCCCACTCGCGTGTGTGTGTGTGTGTGTGTGTGTGTGTGTGTGTGTGCGAGACACAGCTAGCATGGCTCCGCCATACGCCAGACTGTCATGATCGACGCCGTATGCGTGAGAGCCCACGTAAACATGCAGAGGAGAGAGGCAGGATGCCATGAGCGACAAGCGCAGGAGCACAAACAAAATGGAAAAGGCGTTACACACGCACACACACCACCGCTCCACTTCCCCCTTCCCCATTCATCACGGAGCGCACGTCTACGTGCCGCCAAACCATACACGCACGCGAGGGCTGGCACAGAGCGGGGAGGAGGGGGGGGGGACGGATGCAGGAGAGGGAAGAACGGGGGCATGACGCGTGCGCTACCCCCGTCCGCGTCATTCCCCCGCTCTTCCCTGTTTTGTCCTTCAACAACAGCATTAGCGAGGCGACGTCAAAGGATCTCCGGCGCGGCGGTAAATGGGTTTCGGGCGTGAGAGCCGCTCCACCGCAGCACGCTGCGCCTCTTTTTCCTCGCTGCTCAGGACTGGGCGGACCACCAGGTAGGGGCGGCGGTGCTCGTCCAGGTGGACCTCCTCAACGACGGTGTCGTTTTCTGCCGCTGCGTTGTCAGCCACGGCAATGCGTCGACGCCGCGACAAGGCGGGCCGCCCAGGCAGTACGTCCAGCCCCTCGCGTTCCGGCGCCAACGCCCACGGCGACTTCCGGGTGGGGTCATGAACGCGTATGGAGGAGTACGCCCGAAACGGCAGCCCATCCGAGACACCGCTGACGGTCTTCACAGTGGCCGCCCCACCCATGCGCGGCGGCGAGCCGGTTGCTGAGTGCGCGCCGATCATGTGCTTGAAGGAGATCACCGGGACGTGCGGTCGGGCGCGCGACCCAGTGAACTCGTTCGTGTAGTCTGTCGCCCCGATATTGCGCAGGGACTGAAACGCGGCACGCACATTACTGGGACTTCCGCGGCCGCCCGCGCCACTGTCCACGATGTACGGCTTGAACTCACGACGTAGATCAACCACAGGGATTGCATTCGCTGCCCCTGTCGCATCTTCGCCGCCGCCAACTCCCCAGCCAGTGCGCACGCCAGTGGTTGTCACTGTAGTGGAGGCCAGGAGTTCGTCAAGCCACCTGCTGCACGTCTGCGCTACCACGCTGCTATTCCCGCCGCCACCGCCGTGGCTGCGGCGAGAGATGGGGCTGATCGCCGCGGCAGAGCCCCTACCGAGGCTGCCTCGGCATCCCTGCGGGGTGCTAAGACGCGCAATCGTGGCCTTGCTTAAGTACACCGTCTCCTTCTTGCGCGAGGGCGGCCTGCAGGCGTTGGGGTCCGCGTAGGTGGGGTGAACTTCAGGATGTGCCGCCACTGCAGTGACACCACCGACTCTTCGAAGGTTACTCGCCGCGGTGTCGCTGTTGGTCTGCTGTACATCGTTCTGCTCCTGCCACGGTTGCCATTGCTGCTGGGTCCTCGGCGAGGAAGTGCGCAGGTGGCTGCCCTGGCCCTGTGACTGTGTTGATAGCGCAGGCGAGAGGTCAGTGGGTATCAAGCTCGGCACCACCGGGGCGGCTGCGCTCCTCGTTTCGGCTTCGTCGCCGCCGATGTTGCTCTTTCTGCTGCTCGTGATGCTCCTGGACCGCGCTGCTGCCGCGGCCTCTGCTGATAAAACGTGTAGTGACAACGCGGGAGGCAGATCATACAGCTGATCAGAGCTGCTCCGGCCCAGTGAAGCGGGTCGCACGGGCCCCGCCGCGTCGTTGGCCCTCGCGGCCACAGGGGTATATGCGCTAGGTTCTAGAGCAGAGTCGACCTTGTACATGTCGGGAATCAGCAGCCCAATGGGCCCTGTAGCCGCTACTGTTGATCTTGACTGCGGTAGGTGTTGAGGGAGGTTGTAGGGTTGATCAGCTGCCCGAGGCAGGGGATCCGGCAGGGACGAGGACCTCCCGCGTTGCTGCTCGTGCGGTTCATACGTGGCCGCCGCGCCGCCGCGCAAGGGGATCATGGACTGCATGGCTGGCAGCAGGGCTGAGGTGGACACACAGTACGGGTGCTGTGATTCGGCCGCTGAGGACATCGTGTCATCCAAGCCAAGTCCAGAATGACTGCGACCGCTACGGGTGTGAGGATGGTGCACGGAGCTGTGACAGCCGAATAGCTGGCGCTGTTCTCTGCTGTAGTAGGGCGCCAATGCCCTACCGCCACCGCGCGAACTCGACGCTTGCTTGCTGTCCAGCAGAGCGCTGGCCTTCAGCTCTGACGCGACGGCTCTGTGGCCAGCATCCACCAGCGCCGACGGCCTGCGGTTCCGCTGGTCGGAAAAAGGTGAGCAACTACCGTAGGCCCCAGCACGGCTGAGCAATGCGCGCGTGTTGGTCGTATCGAGCGGCACGACCTCGACCGACGTGGCTCGAGGCCGACCTCGAGAATTGGCGTACGGACTGCCGCCAACACGCGCGTAGCGACCGCCGCCGACGTTAATGTACCCGAGCGGCCGCCGCACCGGTGGTGGTGACGCGAATGGCCCCAACGAGCGCCGCGATCCAGTATATCGCCACGGAATACCGACTGTGGAGAGAGGGAGTGCGCTTCGACGCTTCCCAGTACTGTGCTGCTGCCGACGCTGTCGTCCACGGTGTCGCAGTCCCCACGAGGTATCGTCGCTGCTGTCCGCGTCGGCGTCCCTGTCACTGCCGTTGTCACCGCGAAGCAACGACCGCCGGCGCCTGTCGCGTCGCTGCAGATCGTCGATGCCCGCCCCCATCGTGCCCGCGCTGCTGTCGCGCAAAAATTTTGCGAGACGGTAGAGGTCGCTGCTCGTCAGTTCCTCCAAGCCGCTCTCGTCCTCCTCCTCGTCAGCTGCGTCGCTGTGGTCGCCGTTGACGTTGCCGTTACCCCTCTTGCTGGTACTTCGACGGGTGTTCTGGCTACAGATGCGGAGCTTCGATCGTGGACGACGGAGCTGCCGTTGCCGCTGCTCGTTCCTCGGCGTGTCTGCAGGGTCAAAGTGAGCGGACTTGCCGATCCGCTTCTGTGACGGCATTGAGACGGACCCCGGAGACGCGGGAGAGCCGCCGTCACCAGCAGTCCTGACACCGCCGCGTGCCGGTGAGCGTGGGCCCTTCACCGCTCCTAACACGGAATCAGAATCGTCAGAGACAGAGAGAGGGGAGCGGCGTGACAGGGTGGAGGTGGTGCTGTGGCTGCTCGGCTCCAGGTTCGATGGCTTTTGCGTGTTGTCCTCCTCCTCCTGTGGCGACGGCGATTCTCGCGCCACTCGGGCGGCCGCAGTTGACTGCGTTCGACTCGCGTGGGCTGCAGGCGGAACCGACTTCGGTTGTGCGCTCTGCCGCTTCTTCGACACTAGATCGTCCTTGCGCGCAGCCTCGTGGCCCTGGCGCTCCTCCTCTTGTCGTCGTTTGGCTGCTGCTGCGGCGATACGTGCTTCTGACGTTGCAGTTTTCCGCACCGGCACGAGGATCGTGGAGGTGGGACCCTTCTTGTTGCCGTTGTGGCGCATAGACGATGATGGCGACGCGACGGTTGCAGCAGCACCAGCTGCCTCTGGCTTCGATGTCAACGCGTCTGTAGAGGGGTGCGTATCGTTGTTGTAGTCGTCGTCTCCGTGGTGGAGGCTGTGGTCCTCCGTCTCCTGCTCTGTCACTTGGTGTGGAAGGGAGGGGGACGATGACTCCGGCAGCAGCGCGTTGTCATCCTCCTGCAGCGCTTTTTCCCTCTCTTCTACAGTGTTTTCCCGCGCTCTGTCCGAGCCCACCACGCCGTCCGCGTTGCGGATCGAGGATGAGCTGCGAAGGCCACTGGCTATGTGGCTGTGCGAGGCTGCTTCAACCTGTGCGCTGGCGTGCGCACCCCCATCACCTCCGCCGGCGCCAGCGCCGTCGCTGTCGCTGTCTTCGGAGCTTTCGCCTAGTTGCCAGTGTCGGCGCCTGGGGGACCGTATCCCGGCACTGGGCAGCTGCTCTTCCTTAAACACGGTCGAACTCGGCACACGTAGTACAGTTGCAGCAGCTGCGACTTCGGGTGGCGCCACGGTGAAAGGCGATGAAGGTACCGACATAGGTGTCGGTGATGCCGAGACGGAGCGCGGCCGCCGCTGTGGCTGCTGCTGTGACGGAGCCGGTATGAGCTGCGCGTGCGGCAGCGGTGACTCTAAGATGCGCTTCACCGGCCGAAGCCCCATTGGGGACGGGCGCGGCTGCAGCGGCAACTGGGGCGATGATGCCAACCGCGTTCCTGGAAGGGAGACGGCTGCGACGCTGCTAGAGCGGCTGGCGCCGAGGGGCGGTCTTTCTAGGCTGTTTGCCCTGCTGCGGACCGTGGCAGGAGGTGGGGGATTCATGATGGCCTTCTTCGTCCCCACCACGTGTCCACCGCCGCCAGGAGGTCTTTTTATCGCCATAATCTGAGCAGGTGGTATCCTTATTGGCGCGCGTGTCGCGGCAGCCGCACCGCCACTCACATTGCCGGACTTTGACGGGCTCATCAGTGGCGGCGACTTGCCACACAACAAGGCTGGCGGCTGCCCTATCATCATCTTCTTCATGCCGCTCATCAATAGCGGAGGGTGCGCGGGCTGCTGCTTCGGTGACGGTTGCCGGGCAGGGCTAGGCGAGGGGTGGTGGCTATTCGGCATCAAGGCTCTACTGGGCCCAACAGCAGCACCTTTTCCACGAACAGCTGGCCCAGGTGGCGTCTGCCTCTGCTGTTGCTGCTGCTGCTGCTGCTGCTGTAGTGCTATAGCGTTGTGCTGTCGCGCCTCTACTTCTCGCTCCTTGTCCACGTCACTGCCGCGCTTCAGAAAGCTGAAGGCGCTCGTGAGGCTCTGCAGAAGGCTGGGCTTATGGCCTGTGGCACCAGCTGCCGCCTCTGTTGTTGGCTGTGGCCGTGGCGACGGACTTGCCGTCACCTGCATTGGCGGCCGCACGAGGCTTTGGCCGGGGTTCGGATGAAACGGCGAAGGACCGCCCCTACCACTAGCCGCAGCCGCAGCACCGCGACCCGTCATCCCCCCCGGCGGCGGCGATGTTGTGAATGACGGCCGCCGACTTGTCGCCAAACCCTGTCCTGGCGGCATCATCAAGATCTTCTTGCCGTGCATCATAGCCTGTGGCGGCGCTGCGGCAGCCGTAGCGCTGGAGGCTAGGTTAAGGCCAGGATTGCCCATCTGCAGCTTCGTGCCTGGTGGTACCATGATCTTCTTCCCGTTTACCAAGGCAAACTGCGGAGGTGGGCGTGGTGAGCCGGTGAGGCCGCGTCCGGGTGGCCCAGGGTGCGATGCTGTAGTTTCTTGTGAAACGGGGCGGTTTAGTGGCAGGTTTGCTGCGTGGGGTTGACCACCCTCAGCAGCCGATGGCGGCCGCATCACAATCTTCGGTTTGCCAGCCATCGTGGGCATCTGACCAGGCGGCACCTTCCCTCGAAAGCCGGGAGGCGCTGCAGCGAAGGGGTTCCCACCGGACGGGGGAGGGGCCATCATGAGATGTGCGCCCGGCGGGGGCATCGCTGCGGCGTTACCACCGCGCGAGGCTTGTGTCGCATTTGAGAAACTAAGAGAAGTCATGGGCGTGTGTGTGTGTGTGTGTGTGTGACCAACAGCATGACTGTGTGGTCACGGAGTAGGGCGAGAGCTATACCCAGTTGGTGCCTCTGTCGTGCACGGGAGCGAACACAAGGATGTGCCTGCAGGTCCTGCACGCGTGCATGGAGGTCTGAGATGTCTGTCTTGATCAGGCCAAGGAAATAAAGCAAACAAAATACAGCAACAGCTAAGAGAGCGGAGAGAGAGGAGGGAGAGCGAGCAAACGCCGAGACTAGAGCAGCAGGCTGGTGATGGGCGGCACGTGGATGTAGTGGAGCGCGTCTATGAAGACGCGGCCCAGGTGCGTCTGTGCAAAATCTAAAGCGCGTGAGGGAGAAGCAATAGGAGAGGAATAATGAAGAAAAGATACAAAAGGGGCGGGGGGGGGGATGGGACCGTCGTCTCAGGAATTACCGCGCTGCACGTGATGAGCGATGGTAAAGCGATGGCGCGCCAGCGCCAGGTGTGCGGGTCGTGGGTGGGAGAGGAAGGAAGAGAGGAAAACCGAAAAAAAAGAGATCTAAGGACGGCCTCGGAGGGAAAAGCGAGACGCAGGCAACTCGGCACAAGGCAAAGGTACAGGTACAGGCTCAGACGTGGCGCGGGAGAGAGGAGGAGGAGGGGGAGAAGCGGAGACAGAGGCAATCCACCACCACAGCCCCCCGCTGCACGTATAAGACAAAGCAAACAACACGGCCCCCCTCCTGTTTTACGTTGTTCTCCTTGTCGCTTTTCCTAATTGTGTATCTCGGCTGGTCTGATGGCTCTCGAGTCAAACCCCTCTGCGGGAGGAGGGGAGGAGGGGGTCGTGTGTGCGTGTGTGTAGGGGAGAGTAAGGGATAGAGGAATGGGGCCCGTTGATGGCGCAAGGCGCAGTGAATGAGAGAGAGAGAGAGGGAGGGAGGGAGAGGTGGAGGAGGGGTGTGCGAGGGGGCAATGTTGGGGTCTCTCACCCGGCCACCGGGAGAGGAGGTGGGCAGCTGTGCTGGCGCGCACCTGAATGCCCGGGGAGCCCCGTCGGGTGTATGGCGATTTGTTTGTGGCGTTTGGTTTCGTAATTCTGCTCTCGCCAGGTGCGCTGTCAGAGGGCTCGGCCTCGCGTTGGAGGCGAGTGCGGTCGTGGCGGGTGGTGGCCCAGAACGAATAATGCAGGAAGGGAAGCGAACCTTCCGGGGTGTCGGGGGGGGGGAGGGGAACGGAAGCGGCGCGCGAGTTGCAGCCGAGTACAACGGCGCTGGGGGGGGATTCTCCTGAGGAGGTGCCCCCTTGAAGGACACACGCCCGTTTCATTTCTTGCTCTGTGGGCTTCCAAAATTTCTCGCCGTCGCCTTCCCGTCCCCGACGACCACACCAATAACTAACCCACATCGTCCCCCCCCCCTGAGGCGGGCAGTGGCAGGCAGGCGTGGGGTGGAGGGAGAGAGCCATTCTGCGTGAACGTTGCAGCCACTCCACCACACCTCTCAGCCGGCCTGATTGGCACGCCAGGGGTATACACTGGGGCAGCGAGGGACACGAAAGGGAGCAAGGGGGAGGGAAGCACCAAGGCTGACACGCACAATACTATGAACGCGCGCACACACACACACACACACACAGACAGACGTCCTCGCTCACATACAACGTGTCTCTCCCTCTTATCCTCTATGCAATATGGATTCACCCTCTTCTATGCGGCCACACACACGCCCGCGGCGGGGCGAAGAGGTGGGCAATGGCTGCGGACGCGGACATACGAACTTCCGGAGAAGTGCTCGCGCGCATTTTATTCTCCCTTCATGTAGTGACATGCCTCTCGGTGGTGGTGTTGGCTGTCGTTGGCGTCGTCTTGCTCGCCAGTGTCGGGTACCCAACGCTGGCGAGCTTTCGCAAGGTGTCTGCCGCCGTAGGCCGTCGCAGGCGTGGTTGGGTGGCGGCGGGCAGTGTACCTCTGAAGTAGGTTCCTGGTCCGGGGTTGTCATTCAGTTTCGGGTTGTGGCGCTCGCCAAGCCCGAAGCCAGCACTTGTGCCCACCGCCCCACCCGCTGCTACCGACGCTGCTGAGTTTCTATAGTAGGCGCCAGGGCCTGGATTTGTGTTCAGCTCAGGACCTGGCCGCTCCGCCAACCCAAAGGACGGCCCCCGCGCTGCCGACAACGACTCCTTGTAGTAGGCGCCAGGCCCTGGTGTAGCCGTGCCTGTTGCCACGCACATCCGCTCGCCAATGCCGAAGCTCGGGCCCGCCGCAGCCGATGCGCCATCAATATTGCTCGCGCGGTAGTAGGCGCCTGGGCCGGGGTTCGTGTTGAGCACCGGCGTAGGGCGATCCGAAAGTCCAAAGCTCTGGCCGACAGTAGCGCCACCGACGCCGCTGATCCACGTCGGCGACAGGCTGTACGTGCCGGGGCCGGGGTTCGTGTTGAGCAGCAGGTCTGGCCGCGTCGTGTGCCCAAACGATGGCGCCGCGGCAGTGTTGGAATGGGCGACTGCGTAGCTGCCAGGACCTGGGTTTTCGTTCAGCACTGCTGATGGCCGCTTCGAGGTGCCGAAGTGCACCGCCGGCGCTGAACCAGCAGCCGAGGTCGCGTGGAAGGAGGACGCCACTGCGTAGGCGCCGGGACCGGGGGTAGCTGCCAAGGCCGCTGCAGCCACGTCGTCCATCCGTGCCGCAGATCCGAAGGACGACCCAATCCCAACTCCGTTGGTGAGATTTGGGTAGTGGGGGTCATACGTGCCCGGGCCAGGTGCGTCACTGCTGCCCTTGACAACGTTCACAGGACGCTCTGCCAGGCCGAAGGCTGCGGAGGGACCGTGAATGCCGCTGCTGTCGCCGCCGTGGTAGTGCGACGTCGGGTAGACAGGGTTGTACGTGCCTGGCCCCACGAGTGGGGAGGCGTCGACGTCTCCACTGCGCAGAACTGGCCGCGGGCCACGCGGAATGGTGATGCTCGGTCCTCGTCCACCCATCTGTATGGAGTCGATGGCACTCCCGACGTCGTACGACCCTGGTCCGGGAGTACCACCGCCGACATAACCGCCACGCACGTCTCCGCTGTGCAGGTTGCCGGCGCCGCCGTCGTGCGGGCCTATGACCACCTCCCGTGGGGCTTGCGTGAAGCTCACCAATTGATGAGTGGCGTGCAGCGGTGGGAGGTCGTAGGTGCCAGGACCGACACCAGCGTCGCCGTTGGGGGCACTCAGCATCCGCGGGGCTGTACCGAAGCGATGCGCTGGAGCTACCGATGCAGCCGAGGTGTCGGCAGCGTACGCAGCTGGTCCAGGTCCCTCTGCCGGCTCCACTTGCATCGATGCTACCGGGCGTCCTTGCATGGTGAACCCGCCCGGATGCCGCGCTACTTGAGTCGAGACGTACGCGGAAGCTGCGTCGTAGGACCCAGGACCCGGCGACGTGTGCAACGCGTCCATCTCTGTTTCCGTCGACTGCCGCTGCTGCGTCGGCGCTGTGCCGAAGGTGTACGCCGCCGCCGAAGTCTGAACGGCCGCGAGTGCAGCGGTGGTATCATACGCACCGGGGCCCGGCGTGTTGCATGTGGTGCCCGACAAGTCGTTGTGACGACTCAGCATCAGCGCTGAGCGCCGGTGCTCTTGAACGGTGACTGGGTATTCATAGCTCCCCGGTCCGACGTCACTCTTGGCGGCAGCACCGGAGGCGGTGGTGGGCGGCATGCGCGGCGCGGTGCCGAAACGGTGTGCTGCCGCCGCACTGACCGACAAACCGCCTTGAAGATCGTAAGCGCCTGGGCCGATGTTACTTCCCTCGCCCCCCGCACGCCCACCCGCAGCATCGACCGACGCAGACGGCGCCATGCGTGGCGCCTGCGCGAAGGTCGGCCCAGCTCGGGTAGAGCGTAGTGTAGAGGAGGCATTCATATTTGGCGAATACGCGCCCGGCCCTGGCATCCACGGCGCGCCTTCATCGTGGGCGCCGACCGCCACAGCCTCAAGGTTGACGGCAGACACGTCAGCGCAGGCGTGTCGCACTGCGCTCCCGAAGCGGACCCCAGGCGCAGACGGTCGCACTGCTGTATCCACCACATCGTATGCCCCAGGTCCAGGCGAGATGCTCTCGCCTGTTGGTGACGCAATCGCTGCCTTCGGGAACGAGGAGCCGCTGTGCAGCGGCGCAGGAACCGGCACGGCGTACTCGCCTGGGCCTGGAGAGGCAGTGGCGAGGGCTGACGATACAATCGCTTCGCCTGTTGCTGCTACACTCCTCATCGAGGTGCCGAACCCCCACTGCGGACCTTCGGGAAAGGCGGGAGGCAGATGGTACGCTCCTGGACCAGGAAATGCCGCCACCCCACCAGCCACCTTATCCCCCAAGCTCGGCTGGCCACGAGAACTTCCACTGCCGCCAGCACGGGGAAAGCTGTAGGCGGCAGTGGTTAGCCCCTGCGAGCTGTACGCCAGGCCCGTCTCCACATCATAGGCACCAGGACCAACGCCGTCCACCTCAGCAGCTCCCTCAACCACGCTGGTCAGGCGGGCCGCTGCTCCGAAGCGGTGCGCCGATTGCGCCGGGAGAGTCGCGGCGTCGTTTGGCGAGTAGGCGTTGGGGCCTGGCACACTCACTGCGTTTGCAGTACCGCCCTCCTCAAATCGAGGCGCAGACCCGAAGTGGGCTGCGCGGGGGGGTGCGAGTGTTGTTGTGATGTACGCTCCTGGCCCCGGGGTGTCTGTGCCGCCAAGGGCGTGGGCAGCGTTGGCGCGTGGGAAGCTGATGGACGGAGCAGTTGGCCACCACATAGCGGGGTTCGGTTCGTACGCCCCGGGGCCCGGGACGTCCGCCGCCGCGCCGGCGTCGCCGCCGCCCAAGATGCGCGGAGCTGTTCCAAAGCGCACCACCGACGAGAGCGCTGCGTTGCCACCGCCGGCGCCCATGTCTGTGAACGCCTCCGGCATGTATGCTCCAGGCCCCGGGCCTGCGGACATTGTCGCTGAGGTGCCCTCCTCTGCCAACCGTAGCGCAGTGCCAAAGCGCGCCGCGCCACTGCCGTCGCCCCCGTCCACGGATCGACCATCCCGCGTCACCCGCACTTCGTAGGCACCAGGGCCTGGCCCATCCAGGGCGCCGCTACCACCCACACCGCTTTCCACGGCGGCGGCAGAGCGAGGGGCGGAGCCGAAGGTGTGGCCGCGTCCTGCCTGCGCTAGGTCGGTTTGGTACTGCGGGGAGTATTGGCCCGGCCCCAGCCCAGAGCCGGCACCGGTGTGCTGCGCATGGAACGGCATCGATGCATCACCGCTCGCGTAGTAATCGACGGCGCCGCGTCCGGCAGGGGCGCGTGCCAGCACCACCCGTGGCGCGCTTCTCTCGACTTGGGCGTACTGTGGGCTGTAGGCGCCGGGGCCAGGCCCTACTGCTGCCGAACCGACCGCAGTTACGCCGTCACTGTTGCCATCCTTCCACTCCAGTGTCGGACGTGCCACTGCAGAGCCCATCACCGCGCTCCGCCCGGGTGGGCTGAGGTCCACCACCTCGTACGCGCCGGGGCCGACGCTGTCCGCGCCTGTACCGTCGCCGTCGCCGTCGCCGTCGGGAAAGCGGCGGGCGCGGGCGATGCGGTGCGCTGGCGCCGCTGTGTTCGGTCTGTACGGGTCGTAGCTGCCAGGCCCTACGAGCGAGTCCGCGACGTCGCCACTGTTGGGCAAAAAGCGAGGCGCCGTGTTAAAGACGGCGCTGCGGGTCACGGGCGCGGCAGGAGGGCCGTACGCGCAGGGGCCCGGGGCGTCGGCAGCGTGGGCGTCACTGTCCGGGAAGCGCGCGCTCGTGCGAGCCAGCGAAAAGGCGCGCGCTGACGACGCACGCATGTCCACAGGGTCGTAGAGCCCCGGACCTGGTTGCTCTGCCGCGTCTCCCGCCTCGGCAGCGGCACAGGCACGCGCAGTGAGCATCACGGCCCCTCGGCCAACCGGCAGTGCGGGCAGCATGTAGCTGCCGGGACCCACATTTTCGGAGGTTGCCCCAGTCGGCACGAGCAGTGAGGCTCGTGGAGCGCGGCCGATGATAGCGCCGGGGCGGTTCACGAGGCTCGTGGCGGCGTCGATGTCATAGGAGCCGGGGCCTGGAGCGACTTGATTGGCACGGAAGAGGTCGGTAGAGGGGTGGAGCGGGTACGCCCCAGCTGCTACTGTAGCTCCTTGCCCTTCACCGTTCGCCACGGTGGCAGCCGGCGTCTGTTCCCACGGAAAGCGCGGCGCACTCGTGCTAAGGAATGCTGTGGCACCACTCGGTGGCAGAGCCGGCAGGGTGTACGCACCAGGGCCCGGCCCACTGCACTGCGCCTCTTCGCTGCCGACCTTTGCCCACGCAGCCGCCCCGGCGCGCGGTATGACGCCACCCTTGATGCGCTCGCGCAGCACTGCGTAGCAGTTCTCCACATCGTAGATGCTTGGGCCTGCACGCACGCCATCGTCTGCGATGCCAGCCTCGGTTGCACTGGCCTGAGCACTGGCGCGGTCGCTGTGATCGACAGTGAACCGCGCCGCAGTGCCCATGAGCGCGCTCGCCGCGGAGCGCTGCAACGCACGATAGCCAGTCTCTGTGTCGTAGGCGCCTGGGCCGGGATGTCCGACGGCGCCCAGGTTCCCACTGTTCAAGTCATTTGTTCCTTCACCAGCTGCGCTCACAGGCACTGCCGCGCTCGAGACGTGTCGTGCTGCGGTGCCAAAGGACCACTGCGGACTGCACCGCCTGCGCCACGCCTCGCCGCTGCGCACGTCGTACGTACCGGGTCCAGGGCTGAGCCCGGCGTCATCGCTGAGGTGGTGCGGTGACGACGACAGCGAAAGCAGCGTTGCTCCGCCGCCGACTGCGCTAGAAAGGATGCCGTCATCGGTGGCTCCCCCAACAGAGCAGAGCGGCTCTCGCGGACCGCGGTCGTGGCGGAATGTCATAGACACCGCTGGAGCGCGACGGTGCACCCACCGAAGTGCGCTCTCGAGGTCGTACGTGGCTGGGCCAGGTCCTCCGCACGGTGGAGCGGCGCCTTCAGCATTTGCATTGCTCTCGGTCTTCGAGCCTTGTACTTTAGCCACGGCAGTGGCTGTGACGGCGGTGGCGGGTGCATTTGCCACTTCCACAGGGAAGCGTTGGCTGGTCAGACGCAGGGCTACGCCGCTGCCGACGCCCTTCCACACACTTCCGTCGGCAGCGGCCTCAGCCGCCGCTACGGCAGCTGATGCTTTGCTGCAGCTGACCCTGGTGAGGTCTGCAGCGACAGTCTGTCCAAGGGTGCGCCGATCGCCACCGGCCAGGGACGGGTGCGCCACGAAGTTGGATGTGGTCGTGCCGATGTACGCGCCGCCGGCCCAGTCGCGCCACGGCACGACGAACGAGGCGCGCAGGAGCTCTGCTGCCGCCCGTATGCCTGCCTTCTCTGGGGCAGGAGACGGGGATGATGACGCGCCGTCCTGCCTCTCCGCGCTTCCGCCTGCTACGGTGGCGGCGGCGGCGGCGGCACAGAAGTGCGCCCCATCAGCGGACTTGGAAAAGTGGTAGCCCATCCGTGCTGCGCCGAGCGGCTTGCTTTGGTCGTAGTGGTCGCCGTCGACGATGTTGTATGCACCGGGGCCCGGCACGGCCGCTGCGCGCTTCGCCCAGGTGGAGGTGTGCACGTAGGCATCACCATACTGCAGCTGCAGCTGCCGGGCACCGGTGCTGGCGAAAACGATACCTTTGCCGATAACCGGCTTGCCCGCGGCTGGTGTGGCGTCTGTTTCCTTTCCTTTCGCAGCGTCCCCATCGGTGGTGGTGGTCGCCGCCGCAGCCCTAACAGCGATGACCTCCGCAGTGAGCTGCTTGCGCTCTTCTTCTTCACGCTTGTACACGTCGTAGGCGCCTGGGCCTGGAGTGGTGGACTTGACGGCGGGCATGCGGGGCGCCTTCGGAATCGATGCACCGCGAATCCCGTGCGCCGCAGAGCTGGCCGCGTAGGCAAGATCCACGTGGTAGGATCCGGGGCCTGGCACCCCAACGGCGGGGCGGCAGCGCGGGCGGGAGAGGGCCCGCAAGGGGCTCTCTTCGTTGGGCAGTGGCGACTTCTCTGTCTCCTGTGCTGGTGGTTTGTTGCCGTACGACGTGCTACCTACGGCCTCCCCAACGCTGGCGCTCGGCGGCTTCTCCTCCCTGCTGCTACTGCCGGCCTTATCGTGCTTCTTTTCCACAGCTGTTGCACCTTCGCCTGCCTCTGCCGCTGCCACTGCTCTATCATTCTCTGATGCTGAACGACTTGAGGGAGGCGGCGGTGATTGTTCTTGGGGCTGTTCATCTTCGAGCTTTGGCGGTGCTTCTCCGGTTGGTAGTCTACCCTGAGCCATCGAGGAGGAGAGTAAGGGCGTTGCCGCTGCAGTGGCCTTGAGATATTTCTTCGTTGTGAACGAGGATGCCGTGGCCTTTGCCGTGCTGCCGTGGCCACCAGAGCGTGGCCGCCGCGATGACGCTGACGGCAGGGAGTCGCGAGCAGCGTCCATCATCATCTCAATGTACGTCCGTCGTTTCGCAGAGCCCATGACGGCGGCGCGGCCACGAGTACGCTTCGCCTCGGGGTCATCCAGCGTCTTCCTGAGCTGCGCCGTGCGCCGCTGCCTGGCATCATCGTGCCGCCCCGACGCGTCCGCAGTGCCGGTACTGCGTTCCTGCCGGCGATGCTTCGAAGTGCTTCGCCTACCAGACTTGTCGCAGCGGCCGTCTGAGGAGGACGAGGAGGAGCATCGACTGCGAGAGGAGGTGCTGGAGGAGCTGCTGCTGCCGTCGTCAACTTTGCTCGCCAGCATGACCTCTGTGTAGAGGACCTCGTGCGCCTGGTATGGACAGCCAGCAGCATGCGAGACTGGGTTCACCGCCATAGTCAAGCCGGGGAACTCGGCCCAGTAGCACGTGCAGGTGCGCGTGGCGATGTCGCGGAGAACCGCTGCCGCCGTCGACGACGTTTCTCTGTGGTGCCCATGGCGACTGCGGTCAACACGCCGATCATAACGGCGATCATGCCTGCCGTGAGCGGGAGACTTCTGTCTGCTCTTGTGGCGCGCGCTTCGTGTAGAGCTGCATCGTGCCTCTGGTGAGGACGGCTGCTGTGGCGACGGGCACCGAGAGGACCCCGTACGTGACTGACCCGGCCACTGCAGGCGCACGGAGTCGACAGCCGCCGTTGACCAACAGCCGCCCGCTGGCGAGGAAGAGCGGGGGTGGGACTCACCCCTAGCGGCACCAGCAACGGCCACCACGCCGCCAGAGTGGCGTGCATGAACGCTCACCTGACGCGGTAGACCGACGCAGTGACACAAATCGCATCGGCGACAGCACCTTGGGCACTGGTTCCGCTGACCCCGAGACTGCCGTGGAGGCGAGCATGAGCGCGAGGATGAGGTCGATGGCTTCGAAGGGCTGGAGGTGATCACGGAGGTATCTGTGCTGGTGGGCGCAGGCGACACCACTTTTACGCTGATCGCTGTCGATCCCGCAGCAGGTTGCGGGCTCTTCGAAATTTCCACACACTTCTCCGCCCTCATCGCTTCCTTCGCCGCTTGCACAGTCTTCATGCCGGAACGATGGCGACTGACATCTTCGATGATGATGTCGTCACTGTCAAAGTCGATGGAGGGAATGTAAATTGCAGTAGAGGCACCGTGCTGTGTCTGCTGAGATGCCGTGTCCGGATGGCACCGGCGCGAGCGCGTGGAACTTTTGCGACTTTGCCGATGCGGCGAGCAGGAGATGGAGTGTGAGAGGTGAGCAGCTCTTCCAGTCTCGGCGGTGCCGTGGAGTTGACGGCGGCCTTCATTCTTCATCACTGCGTACAAGTGCTGGAAAGAGCGCTGCATGGCGTCCACGTTGACTTTGTGCTCGTTCTCTCGTGTGGCTATGCCGGCTGTCAGGTGGCTGGTGGTGTACGGGGCCGAAGACGAATGCACAGCAACTCCGCGGGTACTGTGGGAGCTGCGTTGCATGTGGGCCTGCACGCGCCGCTGCTGTTGCTGCTTCCACCCCTCATAGAGCAGCACCGCGTTGGAGCGACTGAGGCATCCCACCGCCGGCACCTGCAGGTAATCATAAGCGTAGGAGCCCTCATACGACTCTGTCGTGTGTTGGTCGCTGCAGCAGCTGGTGGTGGCGCTACTGTTGGTGTGGCCATGATTGGCGTCGTAGCCCTGCTGGTGTCTATGCCTCAATAGCCGCGATGGTGGCACTGCCACGGTCGTACGGGCTGCAATGACCTCAGTAGCGTCTGTGGTAGGGCACATCGTGATAGCGCCCGGGGAGACAGTGGCGTTCATCTCCAGTGCCACTTCATGTAGGTACGCTGCGTAAGAGGATGAGGACGGCATCGGGTGGTGGTGCGGAGGGGCCTCGATGCCAGTTTTTCTGCCTAGGTGATGTCGTATTGATGTCCCGCTGCTGCTGCGGTTGTTGTTCTATAGATGTGAATGTCTTTTGCCTTGGCGTGATGGGAGGAGGAGGGAAGAAATGAGCGCCGAAATGGCTGCTGGGATGGGGCGAAGATGGAAAACCACGAAGAGAGCCCAACTGGGACGAATTCGCTTCCAGTCACACCTCCCCCTCCTGCCCTCTCTCCCTTCCTACACACACACACTCGCCTTCGCCACGCAGAGACGCAGGCACAGATTGACGTTTCACTGCACGCATGCGCCGCGTGTTTGCCTACGCGTCTCCACAGACACCCCAGAGAAAGAGAAAGGGGGGGGGAGGGAGGGGGGTAGAGGAGAAGAGAGGGAGGGCAGCGTAAGGCCCAGGCAGCTTGAGCACAAGAGAGTGGCGCGTTGGTGCTGCGTTGGTGTGAATGTTCGTCTATGTAGTCCCACACACACACACACACAGGCCACGTGTGTGGGTGTCTTTCTGCTCGTGTGGATGCCTGTGTGGTTGCGGCCGCAGGAAGACAGAGGCATTCGCGTTGGTTGCCATGTTTTAAGCACCGCACGCAAGGCGGAGTTCAAAGTGAAGGAAAAGGCGCAGCAGAGGGAGGGGGGGGGGAGGAGGAGGAGGAGAAGGATGAGGGACATACGTGGCGCCACAAGGTGTAGCTAGAAGGGTCATCTCCGCCACCGACACAACTCGGCAGCTGCTTTGTGGCTCGACACGCGTCAGCGGCTGAAGCGTGAGATAGAAGAGGAACGAAGCGATGCGCTGCGGATGGTGCGGCCAGCGAAGAGAGAAGACGCCTACACGACGCTTCGCCCAGGCTCTGAAGCCCATGCAGACATGCCTGCAAGCGCAAGTAGGGTGTGTGGGTGTGTGTGTGTGCGAAGGAGGGAGAGAGTGGGAGCGCGCTTGTAAGCGACTTTAGCGGAACGAAGTGGAGAGGGGGGGAGGCGGGTCAAAGCGAATTCGAGCTCTTATGCGATACGCGACAGCGGTGCGTGCGCCTCTCCGTCCCGCCGCATGTCACTGGCCGTCCCTGACATGTGTGCTCGTTCCCTCCCCGCGTCTTCCTTCCTCTCCCTGGACCCAGCGATGGACGGTGAAGCGGCTAGAGGCCCTTGTTAAACGTGACGTGTGTGATAGCGTGGCCGGCGGCGTTCGTCTGACCTCGGAATGACGCCTCTAGCCAGCTCACTGGCACCACTGTTCTCTGCGGAAACACGGCAACGCTCATCGGTAGTGCGACGCACAACATGCTGACCAGCGTCAGCACATTCACCGGCACGTACAGCCGCGCGCGGTGCTGCGCGAAGAAACGAACACCATTTGCCGGGTGGAAGAGAAAATTCATCAACACCGGCGGCAGAAGCATCAGTGGCACAGGAATCATGACGCGACTGAGCGCTACCTGCGCCACAGCGAGGCGACCAGCCACGGCGGATGGCTTCCCGCCGTTCAGGTCCTCGCCCGTCTCCGTGTCCTGCACGGTGATGCCGCACAGCACATCGCGGAACCGAATGACGCCAAGGTTCGCCATGTTTGCACACGCCACGGCGGTATACGGGATGATTAGCTTCAGGAACATTGCCGCCGCCGATGTAGACGCCGACACAGCGGAGGCGACCTTGCCGAGCTGGTACGAGGTGCCGCACGCCGTGCAGGTCGCTACGACGTAGCCCATCGCTAGTTCATGCAGCGGCAGCCCGTCCTTGCCGCTGGCATTACAGTAGTTGAAGCCGACGTTGTATGTCTGGTTCGAGAGCTGCCAGAACACGGCCCGTGCCGGTGTCTGCTGTGATGGCGCCAGCATCCCACAGAGGTTGAGGAAGTTCATGGGCACAAACGCGGAGAACCGGAACGGCATGAGAATGGGCTTCTTCGACTCGGGGTGGACAATGCACTGCACTCGTTGCCGCGCGTCGAGGTAGTCGGCTACCCTCACCGTGGCCCAACCCTCTTTACGGCTATCGACGCGCTCAAGCAGCGCCTCGCTCAGCGCTAGCCGTGTCGGCGACGTGAGGAGGGTGCGAGGGTCCGTCATGGAGAGAAAGTGAAGGAAGCGTCCC
Source organism: Leishmania panamensis (assembly GCF_000755165.1). Lineage (NCBI taxonomy): Eukaryota > Euglenozoa > Kinetoplastea > Trypanosomatida > Trypanosomatidae > Leishmania > Leishmania panamensis. The sequence goes on along the minus strand of NC_025884.1, from coordinate 238,038 downwards.
TTGTATGTTGACTGGTTCGACTGCAAGTCATGCGGGAAGTCCGGCACCTCGCCGAGAGTGGCATCTGGACTGAGCGGCTTCATGTTGAGGAGAACACACGCATGCGCTTGCGCTGGCTATCACCTTCCTCCGTGGCCCGTTGTTGCGCTGTGAGGGGGGGCTCAAGACAGCGGAGGAAGATCAACTCTACAGAAGCGACATAATGACAGTCAGTGGTTGCGAAGGACAAGTTAGAGAGTGAAGGGAGGGGGGGGAGAGGAGTTGTAGTTGTGAGTTGTTGGCCAACGCACACAGACCCACCACATCCGGGAGGGGGCTGTGAAGAGCGAGGGAATGGGAAGGGCAACTCGTCTCTCTCTAGTGAGAGAAGGGGCAGCAGGGGGGATGTACCAGGGGGAGGCAGAGGAGCAGGACGTAGGGTAGATTAGGCGGCATCGTCACGCAGCACAGTGTGACCGGCAGCATCCAGAGTTGCGGGAGCCGACGTGTGTACACGCACTCTCTCTAGTTCATATGCTTTTCGTTTTCTTCACGGCTGTTCTGGCAGCCTGCGAGCAGGGGCGGCAGCACTGATATTCAGCATGGCCACTGGCACACGCCTGTACGCGGGTACACCGGTAGAAGTGTTATGCGCAGGAGAGTATGGCGAAGGTAGTGGTGATGGTGAGCGTGGAGGCGACTTGGTGCATGTGAGAGAAGCGAGAGAAGACAACACCCACCCACCCACACACGCAACCAACGCGACTTCTGTATAAAGGTGCACTGCAGGGCTCCCCCATCGCTCCCCCAGTCCCTCGCCTCTTCTCTCGCTTCAATGACCATCAGCACCGCAAGCCGAAAAAATGCGGATACGTACAAGCGCATTGTGCTGCGTGCGCACCGCAGTACGTATTGAAGGAGAGGGTGGAGAGCGAAGGTGTGCGGGAGGTCAAGACAGTCGGTCGGGTATGGGAGACGGTGCCGTCAGTCACACCCCTTTCCTTTCCCTCCCTCGCCTCACCGCCCCCCTCCCCCCACCCTAGGAGGATGCATGAATGGGCGAGGGTCGCTAGTGAGGCCAGCGAATTCACATGAATCGAGTGGCTTGCACGGGTGTGTGGCAGGAGACACTCATCCCACCTCACACGACAGACGCGCGCATCAGCTCCACCTACTCTCCCCCTTTAACTGTTACACTGCCTCGAGGCAAAGTAACCTCCTCGAGCTGCCGCGGTGCGTGATTACGGCGACAGTCCCTGCTGCTCCGTAGCTGTGCTGCCACATGCGGTGTAAAGGAAGGGTGCAGACGGGGCGAAGGGAGTGGGCCCATCATCACCACCGTAGTCAGCACTTAGAGGCACGGAGTGAGAGTCCACAACAGCCCCTGCACACGTCATGGTGGCTCTTCCTGCTGTGTATGTCTGCCATGAGGCAAACAGAGCGGGCGATCGCCAGGGGGGGGGGTGGCGCACGTCCCCCACGATACACTGAAGGAGAGAGCGGCGACAAGCGGTATCGGCCTTCGTGCCCGGGGTGGATGCAGTCTGTGCTCAGGCCGTGTTGTTGAGGAGAGGTGGGGGATGGTGGCAGGGCGAAGCGTGGAGGGTGAGGTGTGTACAACTCGAGTCGGGTTCGTGTGTATGCGGTGTGCTCTCTAGGCTGGCTAGCGTTTGCAGGTGTGTGTGTGTGTCGTGGGGGGGGGGTTGACGTAAGCAACGAGGACGCGTGCCACCGCTTGTGGCCCCAGCAACGCTACTGCAGAGTCCTGCGCTTCTCCTTTCTCCTTTTTTTGCTTCGCCACCTCCGTCAAAACTGTGGTGGTGGTGGGCAGAGTGGCGGGGCTTGCGCAGATACGCGCAGACCGCTATCAAGGCGGCCTTGAGAAGCGTTTCGCTTCTTTAGAACCACACTGATGGCCATGCCGCAAGCTGAGAGACGTCGATAATCCCCCCTCCCCGGCGAGGAAGGGCGCTCCGCAGCGGGTACCGACAGCGGCCATGAGCCCGACCACAGAGGCGGACGGCGATGCTGACGTCGCCACAGCTACATTCGGTGCTGTTGCTGTTATGGGAAGGCCTGGCGTGAGTTCTGCATGGAGCTCGTGGCGCCGTTGCTACTCAGGGGGCTTCGCCAAGTGGCGTCGCAGGAGCTGCTGAGACATTCATGCCTGTGCTCGCGCGCGTGACAGTGGTGTGAGGGCTACCTGTCGATGGCGCGGACGTTGGCTCTTTTGGCTGCACGCCATGTAAAGACGGGTGGGTGGAGGACACAGCCGCCGCTGCTGAGGGCGACGCGTTCACGCCGGCCATTTCCATCGCATCTGCGCCGATGGGCACGGCGGCCGTGATGCTGGTCGTATCCGCTAGCGACACCGTTGTGCGTGTCTTTGTGCTCGCCATAGTCTCTATGGGTGGGCTGCACTGGTGCTGCAGCTGAGGCAGACCATACTTGTGGCGAAGCTGCGAAGCCAAGCTCTTTCGCGGCAGTCGCGGCGGTGTGAGGCGGTCACGAAGGGGAATTGCGTGCGCGTCGCACGGCGACGCGGCTCCCGCTGTCGCTCTTGCGGTGGCTGACGGTGTCGACGCCAAAGGTGAGCGCCGCCACCGCGGCTGCACCGAGGACGAGGTGGGCGATGGACGCCGAGGATGGCGCATCACCACACTGGGGAGCCCGTCTTCATCCGTTCCAGTGGTGAAGTAGGCGGGGAAATTGTAGAGGAGTAGCGCATCCAGGCCGTTGAGCTTCTCTAAGAGATCCGCCGCCACTTTATCCTTGTCCACCGTCGCTGCCGCAGGGGCTGCGTCTTTCGAACTCCCTGGCGTCACTGAATGTCGGCCAAAGGCATCATGGGAGGCCTCTAGCCCCTCCCCGTGCGTCTGTTTTGATGCCTTGCTAGCCTCATTCTCCTTCCCGTCGCCGCCGCTCACCACCCCCGGTGGAAGGGAGAAGCTCACACGGCGACACGGGGCTGACACAGCGGTGGACATTGGTAGTGGTTGCTTTCCCTGTTGCTGTGGTGGGTCGTCCGGCGCCTGCCTCGGTTCGGCTCCCGTGCTCACTGGTCGCTCAGACTGTGGTATCGTCCCCGCTGCAGTAGCTGATGCTATGGCAGTACTGGCTGTCGACTTGACAGGTGCAACTTGGGCCTGGACGGCGTCCAGCGTCACTGCTTCCACGTCCTTGGCACTCACATCGTCTGCCTTGCACGCCGCATCGACGGTACCCTCGTCTTCCACAGCCGTGTTTTCCTCCTGGTGCCTCTCTTCACCTTCGTCTTGCTCGTAGCTGACGCCCGTGCCGTCTGGGGAAAGGGCTGCTACCACTGCACCTCCCTTCTCTTCGACAATGTGCAGATCAAAGGCTGGTGAGGACAATGCCGAGGGGGAGGAGGGGGACGACGATGGCAGCACCGGCAGAGTGAAGCGGCAAGGCGTTGTGCTGGTGTCCTCTGCGGTAGAGGACAGGCCTGCTGCGACACCTCTACGCGATGCGTCCATCACCGTGCCGGCGGCGTTATTGACAAGATCGTCAACGTCACCGTGAGGGGCGCGGTGAGGGATGTGCTCGCCTCGGTCGATGGACAAGGGTCGCGCCTCCGCCGCTTGCGACGACGTGCTGAACGGCATGGCTAGGCCATCCACGACTGAGGTTGCTGGAGAAGTAGACTCTCCCGCGGACGGCTGTGCTGTGGCGGTGGGAGTGGCTGCAATTGAGTTGCCTGACGCCACCGCGAGGTGCGGATTCTTACCTCTGTCGTCAGCGCTAGGTTCGGGCTGCAGCAGCGCAGCTCCTTTCTGGTTATCGCCTTCTACACGGAAGGACAGCGCCGATGACGCGCTGCTGTTGCCGCAGCTCTGTGCGACATCGACATCGTCGCCGTTACCCTTATCCTGACCAACTCCGTCGCCACCATCCGTGGCAGCAGCTGGCGGAGACGGCAACGGCGAGCTGTCGTGCTTTGTGCCCTTGTCCTCACCTTGTGCCGCCGTCGTCATGAGCGGCGCACGAGCCTCGGTCTCGGGACTGCCGCCGTTGCCTCCGTCTCTGATCGCGTCTCGCGTGTCTGCGGGGCTTCCTTCGTTTTCCCCCGCTTTCCCCGCCACCACCTCTAGAGACGGTGGGGACAAGGAGGGCGGGGCCGCAGCGGCTTGTGCGCGCGGTTCCTGCGACACGGACACAGTCGCTACCGCAGGTACTCCAGCAGTACCGCCGCCGCTTCGTGTGGCGGACAACGGACTACGACTGCGGTGGTCCTCCTGCTGCGCGGACGGTGACAGCGCTATCTCTGTCAAGGCGAGAGGCGGCCGACTTCCAACGGTCGTGGTGCTCTCCTCGCGTGGGCAGCTGCTAAGGTCTGCGTCAATAGAGACTACCGGAGGGGTGCGGTGACTGCCGCTGGAGGGCTTCTGCGCCGGCGGCGGGTCTTCGGCTGCTGGTGGCCGCGATCCACGGCGCACGATTCTGCTGGCACTGCTGGACCTCTTCGGCCTGTTGATGGTGCGTGAGGCGGGGCTCGGCATGCCCTTCTCATCCCCGCGTGCCGCACTGCTGACGGCAGAACTCGACGGTACCACCCATCCATCGGTAAGGACGGCGCTGCCACTCTTCTTGCCTCCCTTGTCGTTGACGGGTGTCGCTGGGCTATGGTGGCTCGCAATGGTGCACTGCTGCTGCAGCTGCTGTTGATACCCATGCGCTGGCACCTCCTGTGCTTGCATCTCCGTTGTCTCACTCATGGCACGTAGCACCAGTATGGTTTCCACAATGTAGAGCCGCTTCAACGCGTGCATCGCTGCCTGCTCTTGCAATACGCACTCTCGTCGCGTGCGGCTCTCCAGCCGCATCAGTTGCGTGCGCAGTGCACCGTAGTTAACCTCCGAGGTTGGCGTGGAGGAGCGCGGTGGCTGCGCCAGGGCCGAGGGTGCCGCACCGGCGTTTGACAACAAGCCGACGTCGCGGTCCGCCGCTGCTGCGTCCGCGCTCTGCGGGTGCAGCGACGACAGAACAGCGCTAGAAGGGACCGAGACCGACGTGATCAGCGAGGTGGCTGCGATGTTGCCGTCAAAGCCGGTGGGCTTCTCTCCGTTTGTTTGCGCCATCCGGCGACGTTCACCACGCCGAGGGGCGTCGTAGAGGTCTTCGCGAATACGCCGCTGCGGGAGCGTTGTCGTTGCGGCTGGCTGCGTTTGACCTTGCCGCGCGTTGACCGCTTTCTCGCTCTCAGCAGCCGCAGCACCGCCACGCTCGCCTGCTTTGTGCAGCGTCGAGAGCAGCCCCAACGTGATGTACTCGTCCAGCTGTTGCGGACAGCAGGCAGCGCACGACGGGCGTAGCGCCTGCGCGTGCGAGGCTGCCACGCCCTCCATCGGGACTGTGTTGGCACAGGCCTCATATGCTTCAGGAAGGGCCCCCCGCTCAATGGTCTTTGATGGCTCCTGCTGCTGATGTTGCTGTGGTTGGTAGTACTCGGCCCGCAGAGCCGCTGCACAGAGCGCCACTTCATCCGTCATCCTGTCGGCGACAAGCACCGGTGTCGGTGCGGACCGCCTCTTTCGCTTAGAGGACGAGGAGGCAGCTTGGTGATTCAGTCCTCCCTTGTCGTGCCGTAGGCGCGTCCTCACAAACGCCTCGACATCGCTGGAGGTGTCACCATTGTCGCTCTCGAGCGTTGCAGGGGGCTGCGGTGCTGTCTGTGTCGCGAGATCCTCGAGCAGCTTCTCGTATCGGCGCAGCAGTACGCTTATATCGAGGCGCGTAGGATTGCCTGGCAGCCGCGTCGAGTTCGAGCGGCGCGAGTCTGCCTCGGCTTCGTTGTTGTCGCTGTTCATCTCATCCGACCTCTGCATCGATGCCAACGTGCTGGCCGCGACAGCGGCGGCGGTGGCGATCGCGCGGCACTGAGCAGCGCACGATGGGTGATGTAGCGGTGTTGTCTCTGCCTCTGCGGTCGCCGCCGCTGCTGCTGCCTCCGGGCTCGCTTCCGCCCACAGCTCGCGTCGTCGGCGCCTCTCTAGGATGTCGTCCAGCGCAAGAAGATCGCGCATTAGGACTTCCTCGTGCTGCGCTAGCTGGCATAGAGTACGTTGACGCGGCGAGGGCACGGATGTGCTGGTCTGACGTGCCTTCACCGTGGACGGCTGGGGGCTGGCGAGCATCCTCAACCGAGATGCACTGCGCGACGCCGCCGCGGCCACGGCATCTACGACTGCCGCCTCCTCGGACCTGGCCTTCCGTTCTGCATTGCGTTTCTGCAGTTGGGCAATATTCGCTTGACGGGAACGGCGAAGCAGCTGTTCCTGCTGATGCCGTTTCACTTGCCGCGTATGCCACGACATAGCAAAGTGGTCCACTGACGACATGGCGCGCGACTTCACGCACAACTCGCGACGTCGTGCTACAAGAATAGCGGCAGTGGTTGTCGGCGGCTGCGGTACCGCGCTGTCACGGTAGCCCCGCCTGTTCCGGTTGACGGAGTCGCCGGCGTCGTAATCATCGCGGTTTGAGTTGGTGTGGGAGATCGAGTCGCGTCGGGCGCCCTCGCCGGAGCGGTGGAAGGCGCGCAACGCACGCCGATAGCGTCTCTGCTGCGCTCCCATGCCGGACACAAACGTGCCGCTAGCAGCGACGCTTCTGCTATCGCCGTCTCGACGTTGGCGGTGGGCCCGTTGTGACCGGTGCCGCCTGCTATGATCCGGTCGGTCGTCGCTGCTTGCGGATTCGTCGGAGGACTGCGACTCCAGCGGCAGTATCGGGAAGGACGGGCGCGCCTGACAACACTTTGGGTCGCCGTTGGCTCGTTCACTCTGTTGCGCTCGCCGCTCGCGTCGGCGTCGATGCTTTGCAGCGCACGACGCGGATGTCGAGGGTGTGGGCGAGGACGAGGCGTTGACGTCATCGGTAGTACCTCTGAAGCAGCGGCTGCCTCGCCCATCGTCGACTCCTGCTGCTGACGACGACGTCTCATCTTGCGCTTCCGCTCCACGGCAACGATGACGCCGCCGACGGCGGTCATGGCGCTGCGCATCGTCTTTCCTCTTGCCACGCTGCTGCTTCTCCCCAACACGGTCACTCTCACACGCGCCCTCTACGGGTGCTGCTGCGGCTGCGTCATCCCCACGCTTTGGGTTTTCCTCCTCGTCCATGCGGAAGCTGATGGAGTTGCCGTACGACGAGTTCGTTATGTTGTGTAACGGCGACAGGCGTCCTGTCTGGATCGAGTTTGCTGATAGCGCTATTGCGGTGGCAGCCGGCGGTGACTGCCACCGCTGCGGGCCGGTTTGCACGTCAGCGGTCTTCACTGCATCCCCTGGCGTCAACGTCTGCGACAACGCCTTGACAGTACTCATCAAGGAGGCGCTGCCTTCCGGTTGGCATGGCTGCTGCTTCTTGACCGCTGAGTTCCCCTGCGCGGACCGGCTGGCCCTCCGCTTGAAGATGGAGAGGAGTCGCGAGAGACCAGAGGCGTGGCGGCCCCGGGTGGATGGGCGGGAGGCGGAGCTGCCTATGCTCGCCTCACCTACGTGGCCCCCGCCATTCGCATCGGTGCCCGACTTAATGGCCACGGAGGCCGCGCTGTGACCGCACAGTATCTTAAAGGGCAGGCACTTGAAGATTGAGGACGCGGCGCTGTGGCTTCGGTGAGCGCCTTCGTCTCCAGACTGAGTCTCTCGCGGCAACCGAGGGCTGCCCGGTCTCAGCGTGTGTGCCTCCTCATCTCCCATCTCACGCTCTGCGTGGCGGCTAGGGTCTGCTACGATCGGTGCTGCTGCTGGTGCTGCCAGTGACTTCCCGACCTCATGAGGCGTGCTGAGCGTCACGAGCGCGTTGGGCTCATCAAGCGAGAAGCCTGCGGGCTGCTCTTGACGACCGGCTGCCGTAAGCGGTAACAAGGGGCGGTCAGAAGAGGGGCTCAGGCTTTCTTTAGCAGTGTTGCCGATCTGCTGGAGACCACGATTGGGGCCCCGAAGTGACGGCGAAACACCGCTGCCCGGTGATACCGCATTCACCATCGTCACCTCGCTTACGGGGCAGCACACCGGGTCCTCTTCGGGGGACGCGAAGAGGTTGGGGTTCGTGGGCGATGCCATGCGTAGAGTTGCAGCGCTGACGCCAGTAGCTCCCAATGAGGCCGTTGCCGCCGTGGCTGCGGAGGCGGTGCAGCCGAGGCGGTTATTGCGCGATGCCAAAGGGGTCCGATGCTGCTGATTCACTGGCGGGTTGGCGGAAGGCGATTCCGGCGTCTGCGGTTTCAGCGGGATGCTGTCCTTCGAGCTCGTTGGGCCTGTAGTCGTTGAGAGTGCCAGCAGTGGCGGCTGATCGGCGGTGACGCTCCGCATCGTGGAATGCGCCAGCGCCGTGCCAGGGTGCTGGTGTTGCTGCTGCGTTGTGCCCTGACGAGGTCCTCCTCCAATACCAGACGCCCCCACTACCACCTTCATGAACACCTTCTTTGGGGCTTTCTTCGCTGGGGAGCGTACGGAGTGCTGTGCCACCTCACCTGGCGGCGTCTTGACAGGGCCGAGAGCCGCCGGTGGCCCTGGAGCGGCAGGGGAAGGGCGCAGCTGGTGGGGTGGTGAGAGCGCAGCTTGCTTGGCCTCACTCGCACAGGGTGGCGGCGCGGCCTCCGACAGCGCCGACGCCGTCATTGCGTATTCGCCATCGTCGCTGCTGTTCTCGTCCTCGAAGTGTATACTGCCATCAGTAGTGATGATGGCAGCAGCGGCGGCGGCGGCGGTGTTCGCCATGTTGCTCAGCCTGGTCGTCTGCTGTGGTGGTACGAGCCGCTCCTGAGATGGAGGCGCCGGCGACTGCGCGTCTATCGCAGACGGCTTGCTCAGCTCCCCACTGGCTTGATTCGTTGGTTTGACCTCGTTGATGGCAGTGCCCGCGGCATCCTGCTCACGCCGTCGCTTATCACTGTGGTCATTGCGACTTCCAGAGCTCTGCAAGTCCTCCGAGTTGAGCCGCTGAACAACCCGCATGAAGGCCACGTTCACATTACTTGGCGAAGGCGAGTTGGAAAGGTTCACTTTGTAGGACAACTCTGCCGGGGCCACCGCCTTCCTCGGCGTGATCAGTTTTGGCATACACGCCGAGGGAGGCGGAGTGACCAGCGGTCGCGCCCCGCCAGGTGACTGTGACCGTGCCGGCTTCGATGCCTGTTTCGTGGGCCTTGGGTGGCGCACATCGCCGCCGGCTCGCATGTCCCCGTTGTTGCTCAACTGCGACTCCGTGCGGTTACCACCACCACTACTACCGCTGCCACTCAATAAGGCTATGGAGCCCTGGGTCGAGGTGGTGTTGACGTCGGCGTCATCCTCCATCGTGGCGACTAGCTAGGTGAGGGTGTGGGTTGGGGAGGGGCGAGTAGGGAGGGGGCAGGAGTAAGCCGGGTGTTGAGGAGGAACGGGAGAGCGGCAGGCGTGTGCGGTGGCGGAGGCGGTGCGTCTCTCTCTCTCTCTCTCTGTGCGCCTTAACAGCGAGGTAAACCGCGCACACCCAGCCGACGTATGGCGAACGCGATCGGGCGTCAAGGCGCCGGGGGAAAAAACGTCAAAAAGATGAGGGGCGGGGACACCGATGGAGGGGAGGGCGACGTACAGAGGGAGGGAGAGGGAGAGGGAGAGAGAGAGAGAGACGCCCTCAGACGAAGCTCCACAATGCAGAGAACGTGTGATTACGTGCGTGTGTGTGTGGGTGAGTGAGTGTGTGTGAGTGAGCTGCTGCGTGTACGTGCGGTGTCTGGGTGCGCGTAGGGAGTCGCTTAGAAAGGGAGACGGCTGCAGAGCGCGGCGCCCGAAAGCAAAACAAGGAAGGTGGATGCAGCGGTGGTTGGTGGAGGAGAGGGTCTGGCGGTGAGTAGCAGCTTCTCCCGGGCTTGGGGAAAAGGGGAAGGGGTGTGGCGGGGAGAGTGCTGCTGATCTAGTGGCGATGGTGTGCAGCGGTGGCGCGACCTCCGAAATTGCAGCCAGATGCACCCACACGGCAGCACCAGCAGCAGCAGTCGATTGTGAAGGAGAGGAGAGGAGAGGAGAGGAGAGGAGAGGAGAGGGGGGATGGCAGGGATGGGTGCGACGTGCGAAGAGTCAGCAGCCGGCTCCCAAGCAGCATGTAAAGGGAGAACAAAAAACGCCCAGAGGAGAAGGCAGACGCACCAACACCCGCCCGGTTGTCTTCTGCGTGCGTGTGCTGGTGAATACAGCGTCGAGCTGATGAGTAAGGTGGGGTCACTCTTCCCTCCCCCGCCAGCGTACCGCCTCCCTCGTGCATCGACCCCACGGCCTGTGCTCGACTCGAGCGAGTCGGAGGCAGTTCCATCCGCAGGGGGCCCCACCTCCGTTGTCCGTGAGCTCGTGGCCGTCTTCGTTCGATTATGTTGCTCGATGATGATGTGCGCCGCCACAGATGCGTGCGCATCGGCCGGCGTGCCTGCGGCTGTGGGGAGCAAAGGCGCCGAGAGAGGCATGGGTCACAGTTCGCGTTCCTCTTTCCCGGTTCTCTTGCCCTTTCAATGCTAGAACTTGTTCCACCGCACAGTGTGCGGTGTCGCGAAGCGGGGACTGCGCACCTGGCGCTTCTCGGCCTCTGCAGCGGTCGCGTAGCCGACGCTGACAATGACTGGCACCGTGTACCGTTCCGTCGGAACTCCCAACACTTGTTTCACAGCCTCCTCGTCGATGCCCTCCATCATGCAGGTGTCCCAGCCGGCTGCAGTGCAGAGCTGCACGAAGGTCGTCGCCGGGATCAATGTCTGCTTCCACGCGTAGCCGGCGCGGCTCACCGGGACAGAGACGAGCGGCGTGCCGGCGGCCCGGCTGTACCACGCACTCACGGCCGACTTCACCGCCGCCATGGACTGCATCGGACCGCCGTGCAGGAAGTAGTAGACGTTGCGGAGGTAGGCTGAGCCGTAGAGGGGGTCGTAGTACCCCGTCTCGAGCCCCATCTCCAGCGCCTGTGGCGCATTCCGCTCCGGCTCCATGTCTCCCACGAATACGACAGTCGCCGGCGCCTGCAGCACCTGCGGCTGTCCGAGCGCCGCCTTGACGAGCTGCTCCCGCACCGCCGTGCTCGTGACGACGACCGCGTGCCAGCCCTGGAGGTTGAAGCCGGTCGGGGCGCGCGTCGTTGCCGTCAAGACGCGCCTGAGGGTGTCGAGATCAATTGTCTTCGCCGTGTCGAACTGCCGGCACGTCCACCGGTTGCGCACGGCAGCCTCGACTGCGTCGAGTGCCACACCGGCGCTGATGCAGCCTGCGGTTCTTCCACACGACGCGGGTGACGATGAGGAGGCGACAGTCGCACTTGCGCGGCCCCATGTCACGAGACTGCGCAGCGTGGCTAGAAATCCGCTGCTGCCGCTGCTGGTGCCATTACGTGCCTTGTTGCTGCAGCGGCTGTGGCGAAACATATCGCCGCCGTCGTCGTCTCTCTCTCTGTTTTCCCTTAGTGCCGCGGATGGGGAAATCGTTCAGGAGTGGTGGTAGCAATGTCGGTGGCAAAGGCGCAGCGTTGGTGTGGCTGATGAGTTGTGGAAGTGGGAAGGTCGAGAGGTACCGGGTGTGTGTGTGTGTGGGAGGTGAGCGAGGAGAGGAAGCAGAGGCGGCGGAGGAGGTACAGAATTTACTGGATCACCACAGGCACAGGGGTGTGCACGTGTGTGCAGCTTGTCGGGGCCTGTGGTGATGGCAGCCGCCGCAGAGAGAACCAAATGAGGGACGGGCTCCCTATCGAGCTATGAACACCCTCCCACTTTGCCTCTCCCCCTTCTTACCCTATGGCGTACTCCGTTCTGCCTCAAGCCGGGGGTCACTACGCCTGTGAGCGGGAGTGACGGCATGCCTGCGTCTGCGTAAGTTGACAGTGCTGACCTACGCTCGATCTGTCCAGCACGTGGGTCCTCGTTTCTCTTTTTTCAGTGGGAAACACCGCGTAACTTTGGGGAGGAGATACGCAGAGAGAGGAGGGGGAAAGGGGGGTGGTGATGGTGATGGTGATGGTGGGACCGACGAGCGTTATAGAGATGCAGAAATGCGGGTGTGCGCCAGCGAAGATATAAAGGCCGAACCGTAACCACACACACACACACGCACACACACCCAGACGCAGAGGAGAGGGGTGCTCAGGAGGAGGAGAAGGAGAGGCCTGCGAGGGAGGGGATGCACGCACACACCACCGAAACGACAAACTATAGTACATTGGCCCACGGCACGCATTAGCTCTGCTTGCGTGAGCCGACGCGCACACACACGCGCACACACACGTATACGTATAAACACACATGGAAGAGGAGAAGGGGAGAACGAGAGAGAGCGAGAGACGCCATGCATCGTCACGTGAGTGCTTCGTAGCACACATATTCATGCACACGGACTAGTCGACGCAGACGTGGTCGTGCGCACCAGAGAGGAAGCACGTGCGCGGGGTGAGTGAATGGGAGAGGAAGGGAGCGAGGGTACGTTCTCCAATTTCAGCAGGTTAACGCGCCACAGTCAGAAATCCCACGGTGGGAAAGGTAGAGAAGTGCTCTTCCCATTCCAACGTGCCCAGTCTTTGCCATACCATACTCAGTCATGCAGTCCCCACCCTCGACCTGCCCCAGGCCTCATCGCCCGGTGCGAAGCAGCTCCAGACATGTGGAAGGGAAATGCGCCCACTCAGTCACCTGAGCACGGTCCCTGCCTCCAGCTCTACCCACACCCACCGCCGCTTTCCAGGCCGCCTCGCAGCCGCTCCCGCTATGCCGGTCGCCCCCTGGTGCATCCCACTTGGGGTGGTGCAGGCTCCCACACCAGTGGGCCGTGGCGGCTGGGATACCACGCACTGCGGCGTCCGTGTCCCCCCCCCCCACCTGCAGTTGTCAGGGAGAGGAGGAGGCGATCACACGAAAAGTGGCCCTTTCCATGTGTGAGCAGAAGAGGCAGCGGAGCAGGGAGGAAGGAGTGTGACGGTGATGACAAGAGCTATGCGGGATGTCCTCACCAATCACGTACACCCACAGGCACACGCGCACGGATACCCGAGAGTCACGAGACAGTTGCCTCTTTCCCAAACATGCGGCCACTACACCGGTTTGTCGGTGAGCGCGCTTTCAATGGGGGGGGGGAGGGGAGGGTGTTGCGAGCAAAGCAGACACCTTCCTGGCGGGGCTGGGCCACGCCTGCAGCCGAGGAGGAATCACACGTACACGCGTACACAGCAGAGCTTGGCTACTTCCCGTGCCTGCAAGCGATCAGGAGAAGAGGAAGCGAGGATGGAGGTGAAACAGAACAGTATAAAGATCGAAGGAAAGAATCCCATGAGCAGAGTATCCCCCTCCGCCCCGTCTCTCGCTTCCACACATTCTCTGCCGCCCTCTAGTTTTCCCACCTTTGCACGCGCACACGTGCGTCTTCCCCACGCTCCCATCACATGACAGACGCGCTTACAACCTATGCTGTCGCGCGCATCAAGCCCGGCAACCTGTGAGTCGTGAAGAGGACGTGATGCGATGAGAGGCGGGCGAAGGGGAGGTGCAAGAGAGAGGGGGGAGGGAGGAGGGGGAGGGAGGAGAAGGAGGGAAAAGCGGAGCTTGACAAACATAAAACATCGATGAATCCCCATGCACACATCAGCCAGCAGAATAGGCACGCAAACATATTACCACACAGATAGAAGAGTGCGCAGATACGCGTGGACCCAAGACAGAAATGACGACCACGCACGTGCAGACATCCTCTGTCCCTCCTCCTCCCTGCTTGGCTGGCTCTCGCCAGCCTAGAACTCAGCCAGCGTCATGTCAGATGCGCAGCTCACATGCTGCGCAGAGAAATGGCTCACCGGGTCGTAGTTGAGGGCCACTGACAGGCTACCGCATGCCGTGTGCACACGCAATGACGGCGGCGCCGTCGTTGTGACGACGGTGTCGCAGAGCTTGTGAACATTGTCATCGCCGTCGGTGGCCATCCAGTCGAGGAAACGCGCACGCGTACCGTCGGATTTGCGAGACGCCGACGCGCCACGCCCACTGACGCCAGCCTTGCCGATGCCCTTGGCAGACTTCGCGCGCAGCGTCACCCGCATGCGATCACGGCGCCGAGCACCGCCCGCTTCCTCTGAGGCCGCACACGCGGAGAGGCAGAGATGACCAGTACCCTGGCATCCGCAGTACATCTCCGCCGGGTTGGAGAGCTGGATTGACGGCTGCTGCTGCTGCGGCGGCGGCGGCAGCGGCGGGACTTGCGGAAGCAGCAACGGCAGCCGACTCTTGGATCTGTTGGGGTTGGGTGGCCCCACCACTGTCTCGGCCGCCGATGTCGGTGGTGGCGAGGAGGCACCGTGCTGCGGCTGCTGCTTTTTCTGTGCCGCTGCCTCGTGGACGCAGTGGTAGTGTAGTGTGCCAGCAAACATGCCAGTCATGGCGGACGTCTGGCGCGGCGTACACCAGCAGGGGTGAAGGGGGCGGTCCTGCACATCCTCCAGTGCCACGTTGTGGTAGGCCGCCGCGCCACCAGGGAGCACCGGCGCAAGAAGCACCTTCGACAGCCCATTTGAACGCAGCACAAAGTCGTCGTCGGCGTACCACGTTGCCCTCACCCCTGTCGCCGAGGCACTGCGCGCGCCGCTGCGGTGTCGGCTGACCTCGGCGCACGGTGGCGCGTGCGTGTCAAGCGGCACAGGTCGCAGGCGACGGCGGAATGCCTCGGCGTCGGCCATCACACCAGCGAGGCGCTGCGGTGTTTCGAAGCGAGCATCGCGCCGCTCTTGTGGTGTGCGGTTACGTTGCCACTCCTGGTGCATAGAGTGTCGCCCCGACGAGGACCTGTCGACCCTGCCCATACTCACCACCGAGGTGAGCCCGCCACGTCGCAGGTGCGTTGGCGGGCACGTGCGTGGGCGTATGGCATCCGATGTGTGTGGGTGTGGGGCGGCCTCGGGGGGCGGCCGGTGGGCGCCGGTGGGAGAATTGGTGGAGGCCGCCGGGGATGGCGCGGTGCGGCCATTGTGAGGATTGTCGCCGCCGCACTCCTTTGCCGTAACGAGCGCCAAGAGCTCGGTGCCGCCGTCGCCGTCTTGCGTTCCCGTGTCAGCAGTGGAGGCAAAATTTATCTCCCGTGCCGCGAGGGTGGCGGTGTCCAGCAACACATTCGCGCCGTAGTGTTCGACGATGCGCGGCTGCGGCTGCGGACGCGTGGACAGCACCGCTGCCAGCTCATGCATGATTAAAGGTGCCAGTACACGCGACCCATCCAAATCCCCCTCGAGGTACCGGCAGCGGTTCTCGTAGCGGGCCCCCTGGGCAGGCGTGAGGCGCGTCTGGATCTTGGCTAGCTGCTGCTGCTGCTGCCGGAGCTGTTCAAGGTCCACGACGTCGGCAGTTACCGCACTTGAATCCACTGTGGCTGTCTTGCCGCTGTTATCATCGTCGCCGGCCGCGGTTGGTGTGCCCGCGCTCGCCGGGATGAGGGTGCGACCGGAGCGGAAGAGGCCGTCAGGCGTGCATGCATACTCGAGTCGTACCTGTGTTGCCGGTGCCACGCCCTCCAGATCCACCTTGCACAGGGTTGTGTTCCTTAGGTCTGTGACCAGCTGCAGGGCCATCTGCGCACTGCGCGAGGTGCACGCCAGGTTCCATGAAAGCCGCAGCGTGTGCAAGGTGGTGTTGCGGGGGTGCACGAGGCCGGAGAGCAGCGCGCGCACGTCTCTGTCATTAAGATCGCAGTGAAACAGCGCCAGCTCCAGCAGCGACGGGTTCGTGGCGAGCCAATGGCCAAGGCGTGCAGCCGCCGTCGCTGCACCTCCGAGTTCCTCATCCACACTCACGGTCGCCAAGTCCCACGTCTCGTGCAGGTCGTTGTAGTTGTCGTCACCGCGAGCTGATCCGAGCAAGTTGCCGCTGAGTTTCAGCACCACCAGCAGCGGCAGATCACGGATGGCTTGAAGGAGGGGCACCAACACCTGCGGCGTCAGCTCATTGAAGCTCAGATCGAGCACGCTGAGCCGCTTGTGCCGAGATACGACCAATAGAAAAGAAGGCAGGTCGGGTGGGATCGGCGACGTGAGGGCGGCATCGCCCAGTCGGTAGCCGGAGAGGTGCACCTCTTCGAACGGCTTCAGAAGCAGCGCCGCCGACTCTTCCGCCAGCGGGTCCTTGAGTGGCACACCACTCCAGGCGTGCGCATCGCCTCCCCCTATATGTGCAGTAGCACTAACGCGAGCCACCTCTGCTCCACCCTCTTCTGGTCTGTCAGCCGGATATGCGAGCTCGAGCGCCACGACTAGACGCGCTAGCTCAGTGCACAGGTCTGCCGCTTGCTCTGCCGAGAGACGCCTAGCCGTCCATCGCGGTTCCATCAGCGATTTATTCGGCGCTGGTGGTGTGAATGGTGATGGTGAGATGACCAACGCTTCTGCCACGGCAGCGCCGCCGCCGCTGTCCCCACCACCGGCGGACGAGCCTGCACTGACGCTGTGTGTATGACCCATCGGTTCCACTCAGAGATTTACATGCACACACACACACACGCACGGAGGGAGTAGTGTGGCGGTGGTAGAGGAGAGGATGTCGGCTGCTAAAGGAGAAGTTCACGTGCACACCGGCTTCGTGCAGCTTTTCTCCGTCTGTTGTGTGAAGGTGCGGTGGGATGAGAGGGGAAGGAGGACGTGTGCGTGTGTGTGTGTGGGGGGGGGGCGTTGAGTGTACGCGCCAGACACTTCCGCGAGCGGCTTTATGGGCGGACGTCTGCACGTGTGTGTGTGTGTGTGTGAGACAAGGCCTCGTTGCCTGCTAGCGGAGAGCAGCAGCCACCACGAAGAGGGGGAGGTGAAGGAAACGTTGAAGCGAAGGAGGAACACGACAGGTGAGGAGGAGAAAGTGTGTTAATCGCGCCGACATATAGCGAGAAGAGCGGCATTAATGAGGAGGAGGAGGACATAGCCGCATGCACGCATAGCCCACAGCGGCGCACGTTTGGTGTGTGTGCATGGGCGCCTCTGTAAGCGAACCCGACCTGGTGTTCCCGCCATCGCTACCACTTAGGAGATGCCAGCAGCGAAATCGTGGCTCTCAGAGGAGACGACGATGCAGGGAGAGAGAAGGCGAGCACCGTTGGAAGTGGTGGGACGATGCCAATGACTTGCGCAGGCAGAAGGGCTTGGCGAGCAAGCGCACATGTTTATCGAGGATGTAGCGTGGCAGCGACCGCCACCTCAGTACAAGTGTGCTTGCAATGCCTATACACGTGTCGCTGTTGCGGGTGGAGTGCGCCCAGCGATACGAGAAGCAAAGGATGACCAGCCAAGGTGGAGTTGGAGTGGAGGGGCAGAGAAACAGGCGCACGCATATTGACAGGAAAGAAGGTGGAGAGGGGAGGGAAAGCGCGGGTGGCCACTGGTGGGTGAGTGGTTGGTGGTGTGGGGGCGGCGCTTCGCCGAACTCGGCACCGCCGAAGCGCGTTTCTTCTTCCAGACACGAATTCCTCATCCACGGAGAAGGCAGCGGGCCCTATGGTAGAGCGCGCGCGCTCGGCTCAGCGAAGGGAGGGGGAGAGAGAGAGAGGGAGAGAGAAGGAAGCCGTGCTTCTGTGGGCGGGTGGGGCGGGGTTAGCCTCATGTACATCGGGATGCAACGCAGAGCGACAAGACCGGAAGCAAACAATAAAAAACAAACAAACAAACGCGCCAACGGAGCGAGCGAGAGCGACGCGGAGGTCCCGCCCACAAAGGGGGATGGCAGTCATCGTGTCGAGGAGGAGCGGGACAGGGGCAGCCACGCGACGACGCACTCACTCATCCACGCATACCTCTCTCCCCCTCTCCTGACCGGCTGCCGCTTTTCTCGCTTCTACAGGATCTTCAGGAGCTCTCGAGCAGCGCTGACGTTGCCGACCTCCGCCGCCAGCAGTAGCGCTGTCCGCCCTTGTCCATCCGGCAGCTGCGCATATGCCTTCCACTCACTTGTGGCACTTGACAAGGTTGAGGCACCGCCGCTCGACTGCAAGTAGCGCGAGGCTGGTGCTGCTGCGGCGGCCGAACCGTCCCTAGACGCTGTGCTCATGCCGGTGCCGATGCCCTTCATCGCGAGGGCAGGACATCCCCAGTGACGTGACTGCTGCCAGCGCTGCAGCTGAGCCGTTATGGACGACGGCTGCACCAGCGAGGCGACCACGCGCTGAGCGGAGGAGTGTGATGCTGCGGCGTTCCTGCCGGTGGTGCACCTTGTCGTGGTCGCCTTCATCGAGAGTGACGGCATGATATCGCCAGCGGCGCGACGCAACGGCGCCCCCTGCAGCTGCAGCGGCAGCTTTGTCGCCCCGGCCGCCGCGTTGTTGTCGGCGGTAATCACACCACGTAGCAGTGACAACGTGCGGCGAAGTTGCGTAGCGCGCTCCGCCACGTCTTCCTTCGATGCCTTGTGCTGCGTGATGTGGTCATCGCCGACGTCGTCGTCGTCGTCGCCCGATGCGCCTGCAGTGACGGCTGTTGGAGTGGTTGTCGAGGCGGCCATCAACACACATGCGTGCAGCGGCGTCCGACCTTGCATATCCACAGCGAGAGCGCATTGCGGAGCCTGCTGTAGAATACGCTCTATCGCCTCCACGAAGCCGCTCTGCGCCGCAATGTGCAACGGCGTGCGGCCATGCGCATCGGGAAGTCGCCAGCACAACGCGAGTACATGATCGTCGTCAAGCACGCCGTCGAAAACACCAGCAGCCGCAGCAGTAATTACTGAGTTTGTGCGCGTCACGGCTTGCAGGTCGTCGAGAAGCTTCACCACAGCTGAGCTGTACTGAAGGGCGCGTGAGGAACGACTGCAGAGGACGTGCAGTGGCGTCTGCCCCTGCGCATCCGTCAGTAACCAGCATTTCTCTGGCTCCAGTAAGTGGTCCGCGCACTGCCACTGCGCCAGTCGCTGGAGGAATTGCTCGTATTCCTCCTGCGGCACATCCTCATCGGCGCCACCGCGGGTAGCAGGCGCGAGCACTCCCACTGTGCCCCTTAGACTCTGGTCTGAATTCCCCTGCTCCACGCTGGTAACGCTACTATTGCGAGCGTCGCGGTAGCCAAAGCTGCTGTTCGCTAGAGACGCTTGGTCATCGGCAAGTCCATCCAAGTCAGCGAGACCTTCGCTGTGCTCGTTGTCTGACAAGGCGGCAGCTCTCCACTGCTTGCGGCGAGACGCTGGGGATGCGTTCGCAGCCCTGCCTGGCAATGACGAAGACGGCGAGGCGCGGCGCTGCTGTGCGCGTCGCTCGAGGAGGCCCTTGCGTCCGGCGATGGACCCGACGCCGCTGCCGCTGTGGCGTCTCCTGGCACTACTGCTGCCTTCCATGCCCCCGCCGCCACCCCCCAGGGAATAGCTCTCTCCTCGTGAGGTCCCGTCCGTACCGTTCGCCGCGTTGGATGGTGCTCGGTGGTGTCTCTGCTGTTCATGCCGCCGCCTGCGTGCTGCAACGCTGCTGCCGCCGGCCTCGGGGGTCGAGTAGAAGAGGAGTTGAAGAATCTCGTCAGCGTCGCCCAGGCTACTCGCCGCGAGATGCATTGGTGTCTGTAAATTGGCGCTGCTCTGCGCGTAGGGGGTGGCGCCGTACTGCAGGAGCACCCGAACAAGGGAGGTGCGACGGTGGCGGTGCTGCTGCGCCTGCTCTGCTGAGCTCACGCGAGGGGCGGCGAGTCTGAGAGCGAGAAACAGCGGCGTCTCATTCACATCATTGGCTTCGTTGGGGTCCGCGTAGTGCGACAGAAGTAACTCCGCCATTTCCACCGCCCCGTCAGCAACAGCGCGGTGCAGCAGCGCACCGCCGTTGGCCAGTCCGCTCGGTCGTAGCGGGCTCGCCTGCGCTTCGGCTAGTAGCACCGAGGCGATGCGCAGGAGCTGCCCTTTCTGCAGTTCCTCCGCCTCTGACAGGGAGGCCGAAGAGGTTGGCTGCCACGCTTTGATCGCCATCTCCAGTGCCGTCATGTGCGTGGCGCTTTCTTCCGCCTCCACATTCACAAGTAGCTCCAGCTTGGCGATACCCGCGGGATCCGCCGACGAAGACCTGCCCGCTCCGTGGGAGCTGGTGGTGGGGCTGTGGTGCGAGCCGCGGCGCGTTCCGCCGCGCAACGAGCGTCCGGTGGAACCACCCCCACCGTTGGTGCTGGCGAGCAGCTCCGCGAAGATATCCCTCGGCTGCCCACGCCCTCCTCCTGCGGCGCTGCCCAACAACTGGTTCGAGTGACGGATGAGCAGCTCCACAATGTCAGCGTGCCGCTGCCGAACCGCGATGTGCAGCGGCGTGTATCCGTCCTTGTCTGCCTTACCGCACAGCAGTGTTGCGCCGCCGAAGCGTATTAGGCGCTGCACCGCTGTCGTGTTGCCGACGTAGGCGGCGTAGAAGAGCGGTGTGCGGCCCGCCATGTCAATGGCGTTGAGATCGATGTGGGTAGCAGGAAGGGCTGTTGCAGCGGTGGTGAACGCATCAGGACCAGTGTTGTTGCTCAGGCGGCCCTTGTTGTTGCCGATGCTGCTCGACACCAGCACCTGTGGTGAGAGCAGCAGCTCCAGCACCGATTGTGCGTGTGTACAGAGGACAGCATAGTGCACCGCTGTCGCACCTTGCGAGTCGCGGTGCATGGGGTCAACGCGGTAGTCGACCAGCAGCCGGCGAATCAGTTCCGGGTGGTAGTCGAAGATAGCGTGTTGAAGGGGAGTGAGGCGCATCGGCAGTCGTGCCGGCACCGGAGCGAGACGCTGCTGCCGTCGCTTACTACAATCACGTCGCACCGAGGCTGGCGTGACCGTAGCCGCAGAGACGGAAAGTGACCTGCGGCTCACCTTATTGGAGCCGGCGTCGGCCCCACTGCTGTCCTCGTCGTCACTCCGGTAGTCGTCCTCGCCGTGTGCATCGCCGCTTCCGTCCATGCCGCCGTCGCCGGCCCCGTCGTCCTCGGCCTCGTCGTCCCCGTCGTCCTCGGCCTCGTCGTCCCCGTTGGCCGTTGACGCGGACCCGCCGCCACCGCCGCCCCCTGCGCCGATGGACGCCTGCCACTCCGCGAACAGGACGTAGGGCAAGTCCAGCTCCTCGTCCGGCACAAAGCCCTGCATCACTGCACCCGCACGCAGCAGCGTGTCCAGCACGTCGGCCGTCGTCGCTGTCTGTGGCAGGAATGACCACCACGTACCGACCTCGCAACCTCCCAAGAAGGGTTGACACGCCACGTTGCTGCCGCCGCTGTTGGTGTTCGCCGATTGCGCGGCCGAGCCGTGGCTCATGCTGTTGCTTACGACGCGGAGATGCGCTGCCGCCGCGCCCGACGTTGCGCCGCCTGCACTGGTGAGCGCGGCCAATGGCACCGGTGGGCACAGGATCATGTTGCGCTGCATTGCCCCTGATAGCTGTGCAAAGTGGACAGCGTTGGCTGAGGTGGTGCTGCTCATGCTGTTCACAAGGTTCGTCGTGGCGGTGTTCATCGCCCCATCTGTCGAAGCACTGCGCACGGCAGCGGCGAGGGCCAGCAGGGTCTGCACGTACCGCGGGTCGTTCCGCGCCGTGCCATGCCGCAGCAGTGACACCAGCGCCGACTCTCCAAAGGAGTTCTCGAAGTCCATCGACAGCCCATGTTCGCCCAACACCTGCAGGACGCTTGGCTGCGCGGCGGCGTAGTGCACAAGCGTGTAGCGGCCATCCGCCGAGAGCTGCGTGATGGTGTCGCCCTGGCGGAGCAGAGCCTCAACGCGGGCGACATCGCCGTTGCTGCAGGCGCGCGCTAGGCGTGTCTGTGAGGCGTTTACCGGCCCACCAAAGGGCACGTGCGCACCATAGAAGGAGAGGAGGCGCACCGAGACCGCGTCGCCACGCTCGAGGGCGATCGTCGCGGCCGAGCGGCCACACGTGTCGAGAAGATCGAGGTTGAGATGGGTGCGCTGGTGAAGGTCGTCAGCAGAGACCGCACCCGTGACATCGCACAGGCTGGTCAGACTCCACCAGTTGTGTGGAGTGGCCGCGGCAGCGACAGCCGGTGACACGACACCTGCTGTGGCGGCGCTGTCTGTGGCCGCCGCGTCGGCGGCGTCGGCGTGGCCTTCCTCCTTCTTCTGCTGTTGTTGCGGGTACACGCTCATGAGGATCGGTAGGCCGCGGTAGCCGCCAGTGCTCGTCTGGCGTTGCAGTAGGGCTTGATGGAGAGCCGTCAGCACCGCCTCCGCTGCGGATGGCGACACAAGGCTGGCGGCGCTCATAGGGCCACCTGCCTGTGCTGAAGGGGGTGCTGTGGCTGGCGGCGCTGCTGCCGCGGTGCCGGTTGAGCGGAGTAGTGCAGCAGCGTTGCTCGCGTTTCGGCTCTTGCGCGGCTGCGATGTACCTGGGGTGACTGCCAGAGATGGCGAGCCATTCGGGCCGGCGGCGTCTGCTGCGCCGCCGGAGTGCTGCTGGTGCAGCAGCCGCATGACCCCAACGAGCGTCTCCGCCTCCACGGCTGGCAAGAGGGAGTATGGAAGCGGAGCGGGAAACGAGGGCTGCAGCAACGATGGGGAGCCGTCGCCACCAGCCTCGTCCATCGTCCTCTGTTGCTGCAGGTGCAGCGGTAGCGATGGCAAAGTTGCCGATGTGTCCGCGGCGAAGTTGATGGCGGTGGTGGCAAGGAGCAGCAGCCGCATGAGCTGCGCGTGGTCGCAGTGGGCGACGACGTAGTGCAAGACCGAGCCAACGACGGTGCGCTCCTCGTGCTTTGGGGCCTCGGGCGGGTTCATGACGGCACCGCCTGCCCCGGCGACGGCGGCGAACGCAGCCGCACCTGGTGCCACCGTAGGGGGCGCGCCAATCGCCGACGGCCTCGACTTCCCACTAGGCTGTTTGCCTTTCGAGTCCGCGCTGACGGAGCGGCTTCTTCTGCCGCGTCCGCTGCTGCCGTTCGCCACCGTTCCGCCAGCGGCGACGCCACCCCTCTCGTCTTCGCTTGCATCCATGCCGGGCCCTGCAGCAGCGAGGGGAGTTGTGGAGAACGAGAAGGTGTCGTTGACGCTTGCACCGTGTTGAATGAGTAACTTCATCACCTCCAGCGCAGCTGGCGTATTAAGACCGGAGAGCAGCATCGCCACCAGTGGTGGGAGGCTGTCTGGGGCTGCCGCTGCAACAGGCGTCGGCGATGAGCTGTTGCACGAGCTCTGCTCCCGCAGTGGTGAGACTTCACGACGCTGGTCAATGGCGGGCAGTGCCGATTGCCACCCGGCCTCAGATGAGGATGGCCGCTGGAGCTGCTGAATGATGGGGCCAGTGTAGTAGCTCGGGGGCGGCACCTCGCGTGCATTGACTGGGTCGGCGCCGCACTCGATCAGTTTTCGCACTACTGCCGCATCGCAGGCGAGACAGGCTTCCATGAGCTGCTGGTTCCATGTATGGTGAGGATCTTCGCGCATCTGCCCAGTGCCGCCATCTCCTAAGCCACTCCCGCCGCCGCCACCACCCCTGCGGTGGGGCGCTGCTCCCGCCGTGGTCTTGGTGGGCTTCCACTTCTTTTCCTGTGGCAGTGTTGAGGCCATGGCGTTGCGGAGGAGGAGGAGGAAGAGCGACGCGCGAGTGGTATCCACCAGGCTGGAGTTGGAGAGGGAGGGAAGGGGGAGGGTGGGTGGGTGGGTGTAGGAGCGAGCCTGAGGCCTTGGAGCCTTCGTACTCTGTGCGTGGTGTAGGACTGACAGCCAGCGGTGGCGCTCGTGCTCCACTCTCTCGCTTTTTCGTGTGTCTCTCCCCCTCAGGCGGTTGAACAGAGACACACGCGGCGAGAAGGCGACAGAGAAGGGTGGCGCTCAAACAACGAAGACACGGGCACTACGTGTGTGAGATGTGTCCTCGAGGGGAGTGGAGCGGCAGAGGAGAGGTGTGTGAGAGATGAGGTGGGCAAAAGGGGGGCGAGGGACGTAGGCCATGCGTAGCGGGTGACCAAGGGGAGGGAAGGGAAGAGGGTGGGACGGCAGAGGCACGAGAGCGGCTTGAAGGGGAACGGCATCACCAGCACAGGCTGTTCATGCCCCCTCCCCCCCTCCCCCCCTCCCCCTCCCTGCCTACACGTCGGTATTAAAAGGTCATCTAGGAAGTGGTCTACCATACCGGGCTGGTCAAGGGCTCCGTCTCTCGCTCTCTAGCCCTGTTCGCAGGACATACATATATATATATATATATATATATATATATATATGCGCCACCTTTGCTCCCGGGGAGCGAAGTGCGCGCGTGCGCTGCAGCCCTGGAGGAGGAGGGGGAGGAGAATGCAAGACACATCCACACCCCCACGGGTGCGATTGACAATGAAGAAGAAATGAGAAGTGCAGCTGACTGAGGCGCCAGCATCCATGCCTCAATGTCCGTGTACTGTACGCACGCGGCTGTCAGGAGTGATAGAAGGGCAAAGCGGTGCGGAACGCAGCGCGTGCGTGTGCGCGTTCCGCACCAGTAAGGGGGCGCCCCGTGGCGCTGGCACATGTCTCACCCCTACTTCCCTCCATTCCAGCGTCTCTCCCCACGCTTTCCCTACCCACCCTTCACTGGAACTGCTTGCGCATTGCCTCTCTCGCCTTGTAGAGCTCCGCCAGCTGAGCATCCGCGGCGGCGTTGCCGGTAGACGGGAACTGCGGAAAGTACGGGTTGCTCGGCTTCTTTTCGGCAGTGGTAGTGAGGGTAAAGGCGGTGCCGTTGGCAAGGGCGACAGACGGGGCCGTGTGGCTGGTGGCGGAGGCGTCGTCGATCGGCAGGAGATGAAACGGTCGCGTCGGACTCGGCGTGGTTGCTGCCCCGCCACCCATGGTCAACGCGGTTGCCCAGGTGTTCCGCGCTGGCCCCGCGAACCCTAGCGGGGCAGACGGTGGAGTTGCACTGACGCCATCTCGCTGCACCGTAGGCGGCGGCGATAAGCGTGCTGAGGCCACGTCCGCAGGGCGCAGCTGCCCATCGCTCAAGGTCATCGGCAGCGATGCGAGGCGGCGCTCACCCCGCACAAGCGTTTGCATAGCGGATGACGACGACGCTGCTGGAAGCCCACCATTGCCATTCGCGTTGGGCGGGAGCGGCACAGTACTCATGGCGTTGCTGGCCGAGAACGCATAGGAGCGCTGTGGCTGAGCGGCGGAGAGCAGTGGTGAAAAGGTCAGGCTGCTACCACCTTGGATACTACTGATTGTGCTTGCCGTGTCGCTGGTGCCGCCATGCGGTGACGGTGCCTGCAAGGCACACGCCTTCGGGTTTGGCTTCTCGGACGATGGGGTGTTGACTGGTGATGCTCCGAGCACCGCTCGCAAGCCATCCGTTAGCTCCATTCGTTTCTCCTGCTCATGCTGGCACTGCGCGTGCCGCTGTTGCTGCTGCAGAGCCAACTGCACCTGCTGCTGCCGTGCGCTGAACCAACGCTCAAAGTCGCACGCCAGCTGCTCCTGTGAGTGCTTGAGGTAGGCGTGCATGCCGTCGATTTCTTCCTTGTCGTGCCGCAGTTGCACGGCGTGTACATTGTAGCGCTCCTTGGTCGAGCTCAGCTCCGCCAGCCACGCGGCTTCCTCGGCGTCCACGACATTGCTGCCGTCCGCCGCTCGCTCGGCTCGCCGGCGCTGGATCTTGGTCTTCAGCTGTTTGATGGCATCTACGCAGGCGTTGAGCTGCTGCGCCGTGGATTTGCAGGCTGCGTACTTGGGACGGAGCAGCTGCTTCGTCTCCTCCACCTTGTGCTGAGCTTCGTAGGACGCCTTGAAAGCTTCGAGCGCCTGCGCGCGGTTCTGCAGAAGCTGCTCGTCCATCAGCACGTCCACCACAGTACGACCGTTGTCACCGTCGCTACCACTGCTGCCGCTGCCGCCCTCGTTGTTGTTGTCTCCTTCGTGGGGCTCGTGTGAGCTTTCGACGTGCCGCTGGTACTCACGCTTGCTCTCAAGGAACTCGGTGGTGGCTGCAACCTCGGCCGCTGTGAATTGGCCTTCTTGCGCAAGGGTGGTGACACGAGTCAGGGCCGCCTCGACTGTCCTCTCCGTGTGCGGCGGCGCTGCAGTCGTCGTGGCTTGTGTACGTGCTGCCCCACTTGACCAGCGCAGCTGAGCAGCTAGCTTCTGCGCGTCGCGGTAGATGCTCTGCCTCAGTGAGACCTCCAGCTGCTGCTGCTGCTCGTCGTTCTGTGTTTCGCTGGCATTTGCGCATCGACTTGCGGAGCTGCTTCGTAATCCTGTGAAACTGAATGAGCCACGCCGCAAGGCCTCCCCCTCTCCGTTCTCGCTGATGGAGCCGTTGCCGCCACTGCTGTGCGGTGTCTGTGCAGCCGCGTTGTACCGCACACCGGCAGCACCGAGGCCTACCTCGCCACCAGCCGCGCCAACACTGCCCATTGCGCCAGTGCCTCCTGCCTTCTTGAGCACCGTCAACAGCATCTGCAGCTCGTTTTCTTTGAGCTGTAGACTGTGCCGAAGTGCCGTCACCTGCTCTTCGCTCGCTGCCAGCCGCTGCTCCTGCTGTGTATCCTGGCGTACGCCACCGCCGCCGCGCACGAGACGCTCACGCAGAACCTCATAACAGTAATACATGCGAGCCATGTCTCCATCAAAGCCGGTGAGGCGGGAGCACCAGTCGCCGTCCACGGCAGCCTTCTGGATGTATGCCTCTACCATGCCGCGGCATACGTTCTTCTCATCTGCTGTCAACGTGCGGTCAGCCGCAAGTAATGTTGCACCACCACCGCCGCCGTGCGCGCGGAGGTAGGCGACCTCGTCCTTCAGCTGTGCTACCTCTACGCGCAGTTTGCGCACGAGCAGCACCGGGTCCGTCTCCAAGTTCACCTGCGGTGCCTGCTGAATCATTGCCACACGCTGTGCAAACTGGCATGTGCTGATCGTCTCCGCCACCTGCGAGACGACGACGTGCACTGTGGCGAGCATGACTGTCTTGCAGTTACGACCAAGGCTGTCGCGCAGCGCCATCGTGAGAAACGAGTTGCGGTACGGCACGTGATCGCGTACCCCCTTCGCCTTCTCGCTGAGTGCCACGATGACTTGCTCGAGGAAGTGGAGAGAGAGGTTGATATGTTTCGCCTCCATCAAGATCGTGCCCGACACACCCGTCTTGCTTACGCGCTCGCTACCGGCGAGATCGACGAGGTTCAGCTTGGAGCGACGCACGACGGAGGAAAGGGTGGTGCGGGCCTCGAGGTAAATCGTGAAGATGCAGTGCGAGCGCGACGACGTCTTGTTCATTGGCGTCTCGCAGTACAGACGGTTTGTGTCGCCGAGGAACAGAAGGTTCAGGGCGTCCGCAAGCGTCGGGGCGCTGTGCTGCTCGAGTCCCTTGAGCACAATGTCGTCCTCCATTTCGTGTATCGTGACAGCCGGCAGCTCCTCCAGCGTGCGAGCGTCGCTGCCATGATTGAGCAGATCTTGCCCCTTGTCGTTGTAGATCTGAAGGTACGACATGGTGATGGTGTACGTCGTGGAGCCTCCACCACTGGTATCGTCCTCACCTGTGGCCTCGGTGCTGCTGCTGTGCCGGCGTCGACCACCGCCGCCCTCGCGCTGCCGTGCCACTTCCTCGTAGATCATGGCCAGTGCGCGTGGGATGAGGCCACGCTCTTGGTAGCTCGCTGTTCCGCCCGTGATGCTGTACGTCTTGCCGCTGCCTGTCTGGCCGTAGGCAAAGACGGTGCTGTTCAGGCCATCCAGCACCGACTCCACACACCCCTTCGCAACAGTGGTGAAGACGTCCTCCTGCGTTGCGTTCGGCCTGAACACGCGGTTAAAGCGGTACTGAAAATCAACGACGGTGTTGTTCACGACGTCGTCAACAACAGCGGTGTTTTTGATGCCGCCGCCCCCCCCACCACCGCGTGGGCTGCCCGCAGAGGCTGAGGACGACAGCGGCGGTGATGGCCCTGCCGTCGCGCGCTGCGCCTCCTGCACGAGTCTCTGCGCGGTGTGCAGGTGCAAGACTGACTTTTCAAAGCTCTCTTCTACGTCGTACTGGAAGCTACGCGGGGGCTGGCCGGCTCCGCGCGTGGACTCGAATGAGCTAGCGGTCTCTGCAGTGCCGCCGCCGGTGGCGAGCAGGCGACTCTGCTGTGATGTCGGCGGCGGTCGGATGCGGAGGTACACCCCGATGCCCTCCTCGCCGCGGACCTTCGGCATCTCCTCTTCCTTCTACTCTTCCTCTGCAGTGATGTTACGGGGGTGCTCCGGTGCTTCTATCAAACAACATGCGCCCTGCGTGTAATATGTGTGTGGGTATGCGTGGATGCAGTCGTTTGCGTCCACGGCAGCACGAGCCCCCCATCCCCGTATTGCATGCCCACCAGGCACAAAGGCCCGCTTGGCGCCGTACTCACCGCGCCTGCTCTTCACTACGGAGATGTACCCCCTCCTCGCTGTAGTGTGATGCTCGAGGTGGT
This sequence comes from Leishmania panamensis, assembly GCF_000755165.1. NCBI lineage: Eukaryota > Euglenozoa > Kinetoplastea > Trypanosomatida > Trypanosomatidae > Leishmania > Leishmania panamensis. The sequence goes on along the minus strand of NC_025884.1, from coordinate 209,700 downwards.
TTGTCTGTATTGCTATCCTCTCTACTGCACGCGTGGCGCACAGAAAAGTATGTGTGCGTGTGTGTGTGTGGGAGACGGAGGACGAGTGCGCACCAAACCACTTGCGCTGTCAGCACCAATGTCTGAGCACGCGCGCCAGCGATCGAGTTAGTGAGAGAGACACGGAAAGGGTGTGTGAGAGAGAGAGAGAGGGAGAGTAGAGAGGGAGAGGGAGAGTGTGGCGCAGTGAGAGTAGAGAGAGAGAGAGTAGAGAGGAAGAAGCAGAAACGTTCAAAGTCCGCTTATCTGCGTGCTCAATTCCTCCTTTTCCGTCTATGTCTCTTGTGTACATGTCAGCGAAGTCTAAGATGCTCGAGCAGAGAGCGCGAGCAAGAGGAATGCGGGAAAACAAAATGGCACGTACGTCCCTCTGCGTGCGTGTTCTACGGCTGTATCGAGAAGCCCCCTCACCGGTGATCGGGGAGAGGGGGCCCGGACGAGAGAGAGAGAGACGATGTGAGCGCCATAGCGAGGCGCAGCTTCCCTTTTCCCTCTCTCGCTTTCTTTCCCCAGATTCTTCCTGCCCATCCCCCGCGCATCGACGGCTTCAGCGCCCTTATGTTGCTCTTAGCGCGGCTCACACCATCAAAGCAGCGGCGGCAGCAGCAGCGGAGGAGGAAGAGAAGCTGAGTGAGCTCATCCAACTTGCATCGACACCACCGCCATTGCCATCGTCGCCATCCGCATCGACGTCGCCGCCGGTGGAAATTCGTGCCTGTCGCGTGAGCAGCGGCGAGGGCAGCGTCTGGGGTACAGAGGGCTTCCAGGAGAGCGTCTTGATGGACGCGTACGGCGCACTAATGCCACCGTTACTGGTGTTGGCGCTGGTAACATCGGCTGATGGCAAAGCGGCCGAGCGGCGCACTGGCGGAGCTGGGAGAGCGGCGATCAGCGCCTCGCTCAGCTCCGTGCGATGCGGCAGCAGCGGCCCTCGAATGGGTGCAGCGCCGCCGCCGCCGTTCATCATCAAATTTTGGTACGCTGTCGGCGCGGAGGACAGGAGGTTTTGTTGCTGCCACTTTGGCTGTGGCACCGCGGCCATCGCCGTGACCGACGGATCTGTGTGCTCTGGTGCCCTCTCCACACCGGCCCCGGCGGAGGCCCAGCCGCCCCTACGGAGCGTATTGCTTATCTCCTCGTTGGGCAAGTACAGACGTCGCAGGCGACTGATGTGCTCTGAGAGGACTTGCTCCGTATTACCCGTCAAGGCTGCAGGCGATGCTGAGGTGGCAGCTGCGCTGGAGAGGCCCGTTGCTGACGTCATGATGGTTGTGCCGTGTGAGAGGGTAAAGGGGACGGCGCCGGGCCGCCGTGGGGGTGACGTCGGGACAGCCACCGCCGCAGCTGCGCTCGCGGCTCGAGTGGGTCCTATAAAAGCTGAGCTACGTGTAGGGAACGCCGTAAAATCGACTGCGGTGGCTGCGGCGGCCGGCGACGCCGCCGCTCGCAGCGGAGACCGGACCTGACGAGTCCGCCGCACCACCGTCGCCGCCGCCGCCGAGTCACTTGACAGCGGCACGCACACAAGTCTCAGGCAACCGCGGCGTCGCCTTCCACCCATGACCGCATCTCGCCTAGCACTGACGCCGCCGTCGGTGTGGTGCTTCGCTCCCCACTCCCCCATTTGGTGGCAGTTTGTGTCGACGTCGTCTTCGTCCGCTGCCAAGAGGAGCAGATGGATGGGTAAGCAGTCCTGCAGCGACATGGCGTCGTATACAAGAGACTGCTGCGCGGCTGGCAGGCCTGTGCGCCGCTCCACCTCGTCCTTAATCTCACTGACTGTGACAACAGCGCCAGCGGCAAGCCGGATGTGAACGATGAGATCGAACGCGGCGGCGAACTCCTCGTCGGTGTACCGCAGCTGCCCGGTGTGCTGCGCATCGTGGCCATTGTAGTGAGGAGTACCGCCGCTACAGCTATTACTGTTTCCAATGCGCCAATCGCGCAGGATCTCCTCGTAGCGGGCCAACACCGCCGGCTCAGGCAGCGATGATACAGTGGAAGATGCGACCGCCACTTCGATTTCAACCGCTGTCATGGACGTGGCAGCAGAAGCTTCAGCGTGAGGGCTAGCCGCCTGAGACGGCGACGGCGGTGGCGACGATGCGGGGTGTGGAGTTGATTTTCCACGATGGTGGGCTCCAAGCAGCACCGTGGACTCACCCGGTAGATAACTTGAGAAGGACTCCGCTATGTAGGAGCGCAAGATGGGCGAGGTGCTAGCGAGCGGCGGGAAGGTAGAAAGGGCTGCTGCATGCTGCGCGGCTGACGGCGTCATCTCCGCTGCCGTGGAACCCTTTGCGGTGGTGTTCTTGCCAGGAACACCAAAGCGACCGGAGATGCCAACTTGGAGTGGACGCTGCGAGAGGTGTTGCTGCTGCTGTCGGGCTGCGGACTGAGGGGAGCGAGTACGTGTGAGGGGGGCGGCGTGAGAGGGGGACAGCCGAGGCACGACAAGCGCCATGTCTTCTATATTACCTCCACGAAACGGAGGCCTCGTCATTGCCGCCATAGGGTCACTGCGCTCGAAGAGGGTGGAGTCGCGGCGGCTGGCAGGGCTCCTCGAGCGCGGCGGCGGTGCTCGAGCAGCACGCACCAGCTCCGGCCTGTCTTCGACCGTGCCTCTCCCTTCATTCAGTTGTGAAGTGCGGTCTAGCCGCTGCGCCTCTGGCTGGGCATGATTGCTGTACTGGTGATCGCTAGGGTAGTGGTGTCGGTGCTTTGATGGCAGCGACAGTGACAGGCCCGACTCCTGCAACGGCGCTGTCATCCTGTGCATCTTTGGAGGTTGGGAGACGTTGTTGGCGGCATCGGGGGGCTGCGACTGTGGTGGCGAGGCGGCTTGTGCCATACCTCGCTTGCTCTTGGCTTGACTGTGGCTGCTGCGGCGCCGATTGTCCCGTCGGCATGAGGAGGAGCGCCAATGACCACCGTCTTGCTCCGATTGTTGTTGTTGTTGCTGTTGTTGGCGTGTCTCACGTCTACCGGTCGCCTCGGCTGCTGCAGGAGGTGTGAGCCCTCGAGCGCGTAGATACCGCGGAGGCCCCTGCAACTCCACGGGAGGCGCTCGAGCTGCGTCGGGAGCCAGGGGACTGATGCTGTGCAGACCGCGCGTACAAGGACTGCCATGGCGCAGTATCGCCTCAACCCTTTGCTTCACGGAAGGTGTGAGTGCCTTGGAGGATGTCAAGACTGACACGGTCGCTTCATCTCGCTTTATTACAGAGCACGAGGTCGTCGCGAAGGATAACGACGCTGTGGAGACCCTTCGCGACGACAAGGTGGACATCGTGTTCAGCGGCGACGCTGATCGAGTCGACATGGTGTCACTGCTACCACCCGTGGAGGCTCTGCGCAAAGTGCAGCTCACTGCTCTTATCGCGAGTTGGTGGCTGCTTCCTCCTCCTCAGGGTCGATGAGGAGGGGGAGGGGGGTGGCGATGGAGGGCGCGGATGACGCGATGGCAGAGAGCTCCGCGGACTGTGTCTACGCCTGTTCGTGTTGGTGTGTGTGTGTGCGCATAGCTGACGTCTACTGAGCTCTGCGGGATGCTTGCTGTGCGCCGCTTCTCTTGTGATCGGGGTCGCTGAACAGTGGGGGAGGGGGAGGGGGGGGCACACACGAAGAGAGGTGAAGGATACGCCACGGTGCCGTTAACGCTCCAAGAAGAGAGCACACACGAGAGACGGGCATAGAGAGGGAGAGAGAGAGAGCGAGAGAGGGTGGGGTGGGGGTGGAAAGAGGCGGTGGCGGTGACAACGAGCACGCACGTTTGTGTGTGTGTGTTGTGTGCGCGCAGGCCTTTGTTCTCCGCACCAGCGTGACACCCGGATGTGCCGCTGCAGGCTGCAAACGGTATCGCCCCGTTGTGCTCGCGGTGGGGTTGTCGTGAAAACACGTTGGCTCATGCACCGCTGCGCAGGCTGGCAAGAGACGGAGACTATAACCAAATACTGCAGCAGCAGCAGCAGCAGCAGCAGGGGGGGGGGAGGAGGAGGACAGAGAGGAGGGGACGAGAGAGACACACCCACCCCCACCCACCCACCCCCACACAGGGAGAGGGAAGAATTAGGGCGAAACAAATTGGGAGGAGAGATGAGAGGAGTCTGCATCGAGGCCCAACCAGTGAGTGATGTACGCACAGGCACAGGTAAACGAGAGGAGCGATGTGTGCGTGTCATCTTGTCCAACACCGCACCCTTTTTGTTTGCTGTTTTCCGCCAGTCCTTCACTTCCCCTCCGGGGCCCCCTCCACCACCCACCCACACGCCGCTGCAACATACGAGCACCTCAGCTACGCCAGTGACCTGGGCTATCTTCCGGAAGACATTGTCACCACCTCCACCACTTCTCTGTCATACGATCAACATCTCTTGTCCTTTGCGGACTTAAAACAAAAAACTGTAGCGATCCTTTAGGATTGCACAGGCACGCGCGCTCAGCAGCGGCGGCTGATGACAGACGCTTCGCTGCTGTTGCGATGCCGCGTCAAGCCCAAGCAGCGACGCGTGCTGTGGATTCACGTGGTAGGTGAGCTTCACGTCCAGCATGTCCGCCGCGTTGGCCTGGCAGTCTGGCCACACCGTACCAGGCGGTACGACGGCACCGGTCGCCATACCTGCCCCCGCAGACGGCGACTGAAGCGGCTGCTCCACGTTCATCCAAACAACGAGGAATGTCTTGAGCCAGTAAAGGAGCATCACCGCCGGGGCTGAGGACGTTGATGATGTCGATGGCGTTGCCGTCTCTGCGCCGCCACCAGCAGCCGTGTTGACTCTGTGTTCCGCGGATGGGGAGGAGGGAGACCATGTGGACGACGACGATGCCGTCGTCGCGGCGGCCGCATCACATCCTGCGTCAAGCCTCAGCGACAGAGCAGGGCCACTGCTGACGGGCAGCGTCGCAGACGATGACGGCATCATCGACTCGTGCTCCGTGGCGTTCAGCTTGTCCTTCGTCTTTGACTGCTGCTGCTGGTGCTGTTGGTGAGGGGGAAGCACTTTGAAGTGACGGGCTCGAGTCGATGATGCCGTCATCGTCTGCGACCGCTGCCGTTCCTTGTCCATGGACACCGCCAGAGCAATTGCCGTGCACGCCTCCATCAGCGTCGGAAGAATCATCTCCAGCGCATCGCCGCACCGCTCGTAGGACGAACGCCGCTGCGGATGACGCTGACGGCGCCGAGGACGCAGAGTTGACCCTGGCGCCGACGGCGACGATACCGCAGTGGCTGTTGCTACTCCTGCTGCAGCCGCGGGCGACGGGGACGTTGATGCTCCTGCATGGGTAGCCAGGTGCTGGCGACTTAAGACGTCGTAGAGGGTTTCCAGTGCTTCCAGATTTCCTTCAGAGGCAAACAGCTCCTCATCTGTGTCGGTTCGACCAGCCGAAGTCGCACCGCTCACTATCCCGGCGGCGGCAGTGGCGAGCCCCTGCTGCGGTTGCAGTGGCTGCTGCCTGTTCGGGGCGTTCTTGTTGACGCTCGTCGCCGACGTTGTGGATGTCTCTGGCGCGTTGGACGCGTTCATCGCGATGTCGTGCAGCACGAAGAGGTACCACAGCGCCTCCACGCAGTAGACGTTGCTGTCAAGGTGGTCGACGGAGTCGGTTGGCTGCTGACGTGATTGCGCTGTTGCCACATATGCCACCTTCACCACTGCATCCAGCAGGATACTGAGGAGGTGGTGCATTGCAACGGCGTGCCGAATTGCAAACGCCATGCGAGATGCAACCTCGTCTCGTCGCAGCCAGCGCTCGCAGAGAGTCGCAAGGCCACTATTGCCCACGGTGGCGGGGTCGGCCATTGCGTAGGGGTTCAGCAGCGCCGTCCACTTCGCCACTAAGTGCGGCTGCAGGATCGCAAAGACGTGCCGGTGCGCCGTGCACTGGCGCGAGATCCACTGCGCAGACGGCGGCGGAAGTCGAACGCGGGCGGCATCGGCTGGTGCTGCTTCAGAGGACATGGCCTCTGCGCCTGTGCTGACGGGAGGTTGCACCAGCGGTTGGTCCTTGGCTTTGGTTGCCTCCTCGTCGCCATTACCACACTCTGCCAAAGTGGCACGGCGGCCCTTCGGCTTATCTTGCTCGTCGTCCGATTCACTGTTGCTGTTGCTGCTGCTTTGCAGGCTGCTGCCACTGCTGCTGCCACTGCTATCGCTGGGGCTGCGGCTTCCATGGCCCCTTTCGTCTCCCGCATCATGGCGGCTTCTTTTACTCTTCATGTCGGCCTCTGCGTCTCGGCCGCAGTGATGGCGACGGCGATGGCGGCCGCCGCGACGATGTGCCATGCGGACAATCACATCTGCTCCTTCTTCGTCGTCAGCACCGCCTGCCGTTGCCGCTGCGTCAGTGCCGCTGCCCGTTGCGAAGACCGGGTCCAGCAGCTCTGGTTGGTGCAACCCGACGAGGCACTCCGGACCGACCTTAAGAGGTGGCGGCGGCACCCATACGTAGGCGCGCCGTGCCTCTTCGATCTGAAAGGGTTGGGTGCGCCACGAGACGAGTGTGTCGCCCTGCAGCAACGAGTACAGTCGCCAGCGGTAGTACAGCATGCAGGGATGATTGAACTTCTCGCCGAGGAAGGCAAAGGCCAGGTTGCCGCGTCCCATCTCGCGCTTCACAATCTCCTCTTCCGTCGTTGGTCCGCCTTGCACGACGGCGGTGGCGAGAAGGTCGAGCAATGTCGTCTGCTCCAGCGGAAGGTTCGCGGGGACGCGCAGGCGCGGTGCGTGTAGGGGCACCTTCAGCACGTCTGTTGGGGGTACCACCTTGACCGCCGCGCCGGTGCCTGGCTCTGTAGCCGTGGTTGGCGACAAGTACCCAGAGGTCAATGGTGGCCCAGATCCCCCCTCGGCGGTGGTGCCGGGGCCGAGGATGCCCAAGCTGTTAGCTGTGAAAGGCGGCTGCGCTGACGCGGCGCTGAGGTAGGGAGGCGGCAGTAGGTGCGGCGGCTGGGGTGGATGCAGCAGGGGCTGCGAGTAAGGGGCGTCCGGAGCCGGGAACACCGAGCCACCGCTCCAGCCCGCTGCGGTGACGGTTGCCTCACCCTTAAACACAGACCCCAGCAGGCCGTGCTGCTTATTCGCGTAAGTTGGCTCGTACATCGCGTACGGCGAGGCGCCTGTGTTACTGCTGCCGGTGCCGCTCTCACCGCTGGGCCCATCAGCTGGTTTGTTGGTAAGCTGGTGCGAGGTGTCGTAGAGCAACACTGTGCTGCTATCGAAGCCGACCTCACTGTGACTGTCGTCCATCTCGGCGAAGTCCTCACTTTCCTGAGCATTGCCAGTGAACATCCGCGTTGCCGAGGCACCGCTCTGCTGCCGCGACTGGCACGGTGGTGTGTGGGGCAGAAATTGCCGCTTCATGAGCAGTGCTTGTGCTGTACGGATGCTGCTCACTGTTCGAGCTCTCCGCGATGTGCGAGCAAGGTTGACCGATAAGCAGACAGAGACACACACGCACACCCGCACACACACACTCACACAGACAGCCGCGCACGCGTCAAATGAAACGCTACGACGGCGAAGAAGAAGAGCGCGAGCGACAGGCGATACCAAGCGAAGAGAGCTAACCCAGCGCCACAATACGCAAAGACGGCAGGGAGATGATAGCGATGACGACTGTAGCTCTCCCTCTCTACACGTGGTACACACAGGGACACTAACAACCAAGACGGAAGTAGAGAGGAGCAGGGAGGAGGAGACGATAGGTCGGTGAAACCACGGAGAGAGATGAGAGAGAGAGGTGGGCGACTGCGGGGGGGGGGGGCGGGGGAGTAGAGGAGGGGTGAGGCCAGGGATGATCAATGGGCATGGGAGAGGGAGGGTGTGGCTGCACGGAGCCGGAAGCGAGGGAGCAAGACAAGAAAACACGCAGACGCATCAGCATGCTAAAATCCACCTCCCGAACACCCTGCCCGTCATTCCGTCTTCTGCTCATCACGCATCGTCCTCTTGATGAGCTCAAGAAGATATGCACAGACGCACACACACACACACGCACACGTCAATACGTCACAGTGGAAGCGCCATCACCGCCTCCCTGCGGAACTCGACGCGCGTCAACAACACCTTCTTCTTCTCCTCCGCTGTCAGCGCCGTGTTGGCTGCCTCTTCCAGTGCGTCCGTTGGCTTGTCGGAGAGCAGAAGCGTTGCCATCAAGCTGAGCACCGAAAAGGCATCGCGGAGTGGGGTCAGGTCGTTCTGTGCCTGCGCTACGAAGAAGCTGCGCAGCGCACGCACGTCCTTGTCCACCTGCAGTGCACCGAAGAGGCTAAATCGCTTACGGAGCAGCACGCGGCTTGTCCCCGTCGCCGCCCGCCGCGCGATCGCCGTAAGCAGCACGTCGAAGAGCTTCGTGCCTGCCAGGTGCTGATGGAGGTACTGAAGTCCGGCGTCGAGGTCTACTAAGCACGCCTGCACCCACACGTCGTTGAGCTCGTAGTGGTAGTACACCTCCTCCTTCATGTCATACGAGACGGCAGCAAAGCGTTCCATGTGCGGTGGCAGCACGCTGTCGCAGCATACGTCCGCGAAGGTGTCAAGCCAGTCGTGGATTTGCTTGTCTTGAAGCGTTGTTCCCAGCTCCCGCATGTTTCCGGCAAGTTCGCGGAAGCGCGTCACATTATGCGGAGTCGCGGAGAAGGTTGTCTCGCACAGCTGCTGCAGTTCATCGCCCATGCGGCACAGGTACGTCGCGGTCCGCTCCGCCGCACCGGCCCAGTGCAGTTCCTCGGGTGTCAGGAAGCCGCCGTGCGGTGCTGCACCTGCCTGTCGCCGACCCCCGGCAGCAGACGAGTTGGACGTCGCGCTGCTGGCACCACCGTGACTGCCTGTGGGCACAATCACCATGTGCGACTCTATCTCTGGCAGGAGCCGCAACTGCACCACGTCCATGGCGGACATCACAGCAGCGGAGCAGATTTGCGCTGACTTGGTGTTCATGGCACGATGAATGGCCAGACGCAGCACGAAGAAGACGTCATCCGGCAGCGTGACTTGCCCATTATGGGTGAAATACCAGAGCGACGCAAGCTCTTCTGAAGCTCCTGCCGCAGCGCCACCGCCACCGCCGCCGACGGAGGTGATGAGCTCGTCGGCGCTGCTGGCGGCAACCGAGTAGAGATTTTGCAGTCCCGACATGAAGGTCGCTGCTGATGGCGCGAAAACCGCTGCTGCAGGCGCACTGGTGTGTCCTGCTCCTGCTTCAGCATGGAAGGTACCTCCACCGGCACGCGCCGTCGCCGCTGCCGCTTCCTTGGTCGCGTCACGGATCGCGCGCAGCTGCAGGTCGACCGCCTGGTCGTACGCGATTGTGAAGTACGTGTTCTGCAGGGGCACATAGAAGGCAAGAATCTCCTGCATGGAGTTGAGGAGGGCGTTGTCACTGGTGCGCCAGAGGTTGTCGGCAGTGCTGCCCACGACCACCTCGCCAGCGGTGGCTGCCGAGGTTGACTCGGCCTTGTTGCTCTCTGTCGCTATCGCCGCACCTGCTGACTTCATCCGCTTCTCGTACTCCGTTTGCTTGCGCTCCACGAAGGAGAGGTAGATGTAGCCGCACGACACCATGTGGCTGATCTCCTCTAGAATCTGGTCAGCGCGTCGGGCACTGGCAACCACCGCATTATCGTTGGCGTCAGCAGTAGCGCTCATGGGCGGGGGCGACGCACGAAGAGCTCCACTAGAGATGGTGCCAGCGGCGCTGGCACCATCGCCGGCTGAAACGTGCTTCTCCAGCTGGGCCAGTACGTCCTTGCGGCGCTCGATAAAGTCACTCAGCACCGGCACACATCGCGCAGTGGCGCGGCTGTGCAGCTTTGTCAGCAGGGCCAGCGGCCCCTGTGGGCCAAAGGCCTCACGCGTGAACTCCTCGTCATTCTCGAACGCGGCGGCGACGTTGTCGAGGCACTGCGAGACGAGTGCGAGGTGCGTCATGGCCACCCTCGCTGGGTCCTCCATCTTTTCCATTTCGCTGTCGATGAGCTTTGCCAGCGCGGCAATGGTGTGGTCAGCGATCCAGTCGCTGTACAGCCGCGACGCCGTTGTACCTTCGCCCAGCTCCGCGAGCAGCCGTGTCCCTTTCATGATGGTCAGCTTGTCGTTCACCTGTACGGCTTCCTCAATCATTGTGAGCAGGCGCGCCTGCACAGTTGCTCGAACGTTCCGCATGACGTCGCTGTTGGGTGCCGCGTTCGACACCGCCGCTGCCGCTGCCGCTGCTGTGGACGAGAAGGCCTCATCCTCAGCGGCAGTGGCCGGAGAGACTGAGGCCAGGACGCGCTGCGCTTCCTCGTACGAGCGCAGGAGTAGCAGTGTGGCCTCGATGTCGCCCGACGCCAGGACAGACGACACCTGCGCCACGTCGTTCTCCATGGCCTTCATGGCGTCCACGATGGCACTCGTCTCCTGCACGCGTTGTAGAAGCGCGTCAAGCCGCCGCACACGCTTTGAGCTGCGTTCTGCCAGCGACGCGTTCGCCACGACGGTGCGCGCCAGTGTCGCGCTGCGGTGGACGTACTGTGGCATGAGTCGGTACTGCACGTTGCTGATCTCACGCAGAGACGTGTGAAGCTCGCCGTCGGCATGAATAGACTGGCGGATGTCGCTGAGGATGGCGTCGCGGCGGCGCACCCCATCGCGCAAGCGCTGCAGTACCTGGTCGAAGCGTTCTTCGACGTTGTCAATGTGTCTCAGCAGCATCTCGTTCCTGAAGGGGGGCAGCAGGGCAGAGACTCAGTCAGCAGTTTGGAGGAGAGAGGCGGCGGCGCTCAAATCAATCACGCGCACACTCACACAAATGAGTTGATTAAGTCCCTCGGACTTCGAAAAGAACCCAACCAAAGAAAGAGGGCGGAGATGGTAGGAGGAGGAGGCGAAGGGAGAGGCCGACAGCGAGACCGAGGGAGACAGAGCGACATAGCAGGCGAGCTGAGGTTGGAGCGAAGGAGGAAAGGGGAGGGTGTCGCACAACTGCGCCTCAAGACCTTCGCACGAGCCCACGGAAAGGTGCTGAAGAGCATCTCCTTTGCTCTTTCTCTCTCATCGCTTTAGCATTTCATGGAACGATGAAGTTCTGAGTGAGTGAGGAAGCTCAACTGCAGTGCGCGCGAGAGCGGCTTCGATCAAACCGTCCTCCGCATCACGGCCCCACCGTTCTCTCCGTTTCACTTTCGCCAGGGCACGATGCCTCCTTCCTCAGTGTGTAGGGAAAGGCGAGGTGGAGGTGGTGGTGGGTTGAAGTCCCCCAAACACGAAAGAGTTGCGGGCAGGTGCACACACACACACACACACACACACACACACACCGCCAACTTTCTACAAGGTAATGCGGCCGTACTGAGAGCTGGCAGAGAGCTGCATCATGATGCACCCCAACGCTGGTGGAACACTGATCTTCGCGTACGTGCCGCGCTGCAGCGCCGCCGCACCATCGCGGCAGCCCTCACCCTCGGCGCACTCGATGAGGAAGGACCAGAGAGGCCGCAGCACGGCGGCGTCGCTGGCGAAGGTGGCGTCCGAGCGCTTGTGTCGCTTCCTTGACGGCTTTCGCGTGCCATTGCTGTTGTGATTCGCGTTTCCGCTTGCATAGTTCGTAGCGTCCGCGCTGCTGCTGTTTTGGTCGTCGTCGCTGTCGCTGTTGTACGCCTCCGCGTCGTCGCTGTCTTCGCCACTGCGGCGTCGGCGTCCACGGGCGTTATCTGCCGCAGTGGACGATGAAGCTGCCGCTCCTGCCATCCAGACATTGCGTGTGTCACTGTCAAAGAGCTCACAGAGGGCGGCGAGGTCGTCCTCCTCATCGCCGCCGGTGCGAAGTGCCGCTCGGTGCGCCTTTACGGGGCCATGGGACTGCTTCGGCGTCGCCGTCACCTCCGTCTCCTCCCTCGCTACCACCTCCGCCCGCTGCACCATCGCGGCAGGCAAAGTGACGAAGGTGACGGCGACGCCGGTGGCGCCGGCGCGGCCGGTGCGGCCGATGCGGTGGATGTACAGCGCCACCGCGTCGCTCGACGAGGCAGTGGCGGCCCACGGCACATCGTAGTTGACCACAAGCGTCACCCCTGCCACGTCAAGGCCACGAGCGAGGAGGTCTGTTGTGAGGAGAACGTGCCGTTGGCGCCGCTGAAACTGCGCCACGAGAGAGCGCCGTTCAGCCTGCGAGAGCTCTGAGTGTACGACGGCAACGGAGGTGAGGTTCGCCAACGTCGGCGTGTGCCGTGCAGCCATATTCGACAAGGTGAATGGCATCGCTCCTTCACCACCTGCGATGTCTTCGCGGAATGTCAAGCCCTCGGGCGGCGCCCCGACCATGTCCTTGATTGTGTAGTATTCCTGCTGTGCGTCCAGATACTCCGCCTCGGCACGCAGCTCTTCCCATAGCGCGTCACACGTCAACTTCTCATTGGCGAAGACGATGATGGGGGCTGTGGCGTAGACGAGCCACGTCACCAGTCGCGCAAACTTCTGCGCGTGTATGAGGGGGTGCAGGCGACGCTGCCGCTGCTGCGGCTGCGGTTCGCCCCTTTTCGTGTGTCGTTGTTGCCGTCCTTCTACCGCTTCCGGGGAAGCGCCCGTAGGCGGGGCGCCGGTGTCAGAGACCAGCTCGAAGGACTGACGGATCGAGGTGCACCGATACGGTGTCCGCACCAGGTAGTAGCCGGTCTTGCTGAGGTACCGCTTCGCCACTGCCGCGCATGCCGTACTCAGCGTCGCCGTGAACATGACTGTCTGCCGCGGCTGCGGGCACCGCTCCAGCACGGCAGTGAGTCGCTCCTCCTGCTGCTCGTGGATTATCCGATCCGCTTCGTCCATCACGACGAACTGCGCGTTTCCGAGCGAGAGCAAGCGGTCCTCGAGAAGTACGTGCAGTTGGCCCACCGTGCCGATGACGCAGTGCGCGCCGCGGGCGAGGGCGGCGTACTGCGCATCGCGACTCTCGCCACCAATAACCTTGACGACGCGCAGCTCGCTCAGATAATTTCGCACCGCCAACGCCGCGGCCACAGAAGACGTACCGTCGTGGCCACTAGTGCTGTTCACATCGACCTCATGCGTCTCCCAAACTCGGATAGTGTCCTGCGAGACTTGCCCCCCGCCGCTGCTGTAACTTGAGGCAGCTGGTGCCTGACCACACAACTGCAGAAGCGACGCCGTCACCTGCTCAGCCAGTTCGCGCGTCGGTACAATCACCAAGCTCAGCGGCCCCAGTGAGATGCGGTCGGGGTGGCCCAGTAGCTTTGGTGCCCGGCACAGCACGTGGTATAGCAGCGGCACGAGGTACGCGGCAGTCTTGCCACTACCGGTCTCCGCTACTGCGAGGATGTCCATGCCAAGCACTGCTGCCGTAGCCGCACCAGCTACACCGCCACTGTTCGCGCTCGTGGCCGACGGCGCCAACCGCGGGAGAAGCGCGACCGGCACGCACTGCGCTTGCACCGCCGTCGGCAGCGCGTACGCGTGCGTGACGCACCGGCCAAGTGACAGCGGTAGCTGGGCTTCCTCCCAGCAGCGGATCGCCGGCAGCGTGTCGGCAGGAGACAACGTCTTGACGAAGCTTCCCAGCTGCGCTGCGCTGGAGCCGCTGGTCTCAGTGGGCAGCTGCGTCGGCGCTACCAGCTCGACGGTGATGCCCAGCTGTTGCCGGAATACCTTCCAACTGGTAGACGTCATGGCAGAGAACGGGCGCTGTGTCCAGTGAGACGCACAGGGCATGTGCGTGCTCGTGCCGCCACTGGTGACGGTTGAGGTCGGCGTGGCGGACGTTGATGCGGAGGCAGACAAAGCCGCCTTTTGCTGCTGCTTCAGCAGGCGCTGAAGCAGCGGGTCCTTTGGTCCGACACCTCGACGCGCTAGCGCTGAGGCGGCTGCTGCTGTCGAAACCCCTGCTGACATACCAGCAACGGCAGACGATGGGGCGGGCGTGGGAGTGGTGCTGGGCCGATCAGTCACAGCGGGCGTCGTGCCTGTCTGCACCTTGCTCTGTCCTTCCCCTGCTTCGTGCAGCAGCAGCCAGCGCAGCACAGGTGACGGCGCGGCAGACGGTTGCTGGCGAATCTTCGCTGGGAGGGTCTGCAGAATGTAGCGGGCACGCCGCACAAATGCCGAGTCAAGCAAGCGCGCTGTATCCTCCTCCATGTTTGCTGCTGCATGACCGTTGTCCTTGTCCCCAGCAGCACCAGTGCCGCTAGCGCCGATGTCATCGCCGACGTAGATACGCCATGACGAGGGCGGCTGCATGGCTGAAACTGCTCACTTTGCTTCTCTCCGCCACCTCTTTTTAGCTCTTCTCGCTCTTGTCTGCGCGTCGGTGTGTTCGTGTCGATACTGACGTCTTTGATCGGTAAATCTCGCGGTTACTTTGCTCGTCCATCACGTACGTAGTTGTATGGGTGGGGGGGGGGCGTGTGCGCTTGGTGGTTGAGAGGGAGACGCCGAGAGAACAGCAGCAACGAAGGGTGTGAGGGACGGCGGCGGCGGCGGGGAGGGGGAAGAGGAGGAGAGGCGAACAAGAGTGAGTGTGAGGGAGGCGAAAGAGTGAAGGGGGGAGGGAGGGAGGGGCAGAAACCGCACCGACAAAGCAGGTGATTGTGTGGTGGCGGTAGAGGGGGTAGGGTGCTATGAAGAGAGTCACCCCACACGCATGAGCGCGCATAGGTGCTTCTTTTCCTCAATAACCATGTCTCCTCTCCCCTCCTTCGCCCGCCTTGCTGTTCATGCCATTCTCTTCTCGGAAGAAGCGAAGCTGGGAGTGAAGTTAGTCCCATCCTGCACGGATGTGCCCGTGAGTACCACCGCGCACTCTCCCAGAGCGCACGCGCGCACAAGCACGAGCGAAAGTGAGGGCGATTTTGTTGGCTCGTTGGTGTAATTGCCTGTCTAGTGGTCAGCATGAAAGAGAGAGAGAGACTGGGGGAAGGGGAATTTAGTTACTCAAGACCTGCCAGACACAGTCACGAGGAGAGAACGAGCGAGGCACCCGTGGAACTGAGGTGAGGCGGGGTCAGAGGGGAGGAGGAAGAGTCGGGAAAGCGAACAGAGAAGCACACGGCGAGACGAAAAGCATGAGAAGAGGGGGAGCGAAAACATGCACGTCATCACACAGCATCACACTCCGAAGAAACGATGAACGGAGCGAGGGGGGGGGGGAGCGAGAGAG
Source organism: Leishmania panamensis (assembly GCF_000755165.1). Classification (NCBI taxonomy): domain Eukaryota; phylum Euglenozoa; class Kinetoplastea; order Trypanosomatida; family Trypanosomatidae; genus Leishmania; species Leishmania panamensis. The sequence continues at coordinate 194,511 of NC_025884.1, read as the reverse complement.
TGGCGATCGACACAGGCGCCGCTGGCGGCTTCCTCACTTTGTCCTCATCAGGGAGAAGTAAAGGCCGTAAAAGAGGGAAACGAGCAGACAAAAGTGCCTACTTACCGCCCGGTGCAGCCACGCAGTCACTTCGCCTGTCGAAAAGACATCACCTGACGTCATCGATCACCTCCTACAGACGTCCTGCTCGCTACTTGTAGAAGGGCAGTCATCCAGGTGATCGTGTTCCTCCGCCTTCAAACGTGTCGGCCTCCACAACGAACGAGTCGGACACCGTATACGCACTACAGCCACAGCCCCCCTCCCCCTATACCCCTGTGCTGTCCTACAGCTATAAATTCTCATCGTCTGGGACGAACCGCCCTGCCGTCGAACCGGCTCAGGCGTCCAACAGACTTGACCTGTCCTTCCTCGTTTCTTATTGGCATGCGCGTTTCACTATCGGCGGCAAGCGGGCTTGGGTGGACTGCATGTCCTAGTCCGAGCAAGCCGCGTTCAAAGTCTCGCTCAAGGACTGAGGTGCTGGCGTCTATCCTGCGGGTAGCAGGGTGTGGTCTAGGTGCATGCCGAATGAGCTCGAGGAGGAAGCTGGCGAGCTGCAGGACACGGGTTTCTGGAACCCTGCGCCCCGCCTGTACGGCATGCTTCACCCTCAGTCCCTTGAGGCGGTGGCACTCCATAACATGGCGTGGTGTCTCTCCAGAGTCTTGAGGGCTCGATGATGTGGTGCGGAATGTTCTCGTCATGCACCCGCTCCTCTACACCGCATCAGCCCACCTGGTTGGATGTAGGAGATGCCGCATGCCTCGCGCACCCGCACCTTGGGACTGATTCGTGTGGAACCCCTTGCGCTTTCTCCGTCCCACCACTCGCGCTCTGCTGGCCTCTGGGCGCTTTTTTTCTGTGGATGCGAATACGCGCGCCGTGTGGTGGCTGTGCTTTGACAGCGCCTGCGCACAGCCCCCCTCTCTCTCTCTGTTAGAGGGCAGCGCTGTTGCTGGGGGAGGGGAGTGGAGGGGACTTGCTGCCTGTATCTTCAATTTCCGTCTGTGTCACGGAGGAGAGAGGCATGTGTGGGTGGTTTCACCTGCAGGTGCCGCGACGGGCAGAACGCTGCCGTGAGTCCGTGGCCGCAGGGGACCCGTGCGCTTACGTAGGTGCCTTCGCGCAAAGAACTCGTCGCGTGCCCTTCTGGGGGAACGCAGGGGAGGGAGGGAGGGAGGGAGGGAGAGCAGCAACAGACATCCGACGGGAGATGCCCATTGGAGCGCGCGTGCGGTGCGCTTCAAGCCTCCAGCGATCCGGGAATCCCGCGTAGCGTACCGGGCACAACCCCGAATGGGCCGCCCTCTTGCCAAACACAGGTGGGGGCGGGGAGGGGGGCGCTACAATGCCAGCGGCGTAGCAGGCAGCACACCAACCTCACTTCATGGTGTTGCTGCCGGAATCTAAAGTGCGGACAGGCGGCTGGGCAGAACTGGGCGAGCATGGTCACCTGTCGCCTCGTAAGCCCCGCATCCTTGCCCTTCTGGTGAGGGACGGCTGCCGACAAGGAGCCTCTTGTCTCAGCGTGTCGCATCCGTGTAGCGCGGTGGAGAGGGGATACCGGCCTGGCGTCGGAGGCCGGTGCCCAAGTCCGTCCATTGCTGGCGTAATTGGGGGGGGGGGAGCGAAATAATAAAAGCAAAAAAAGGAAAGCACAGAAAACAACAAATCAAATCAAAACGCCACCAGAGAGACATCATTGCTGAGGATGGACAGGGGGAAGAGAGGGGGGGAGGGAGGGAGGGACGGCAAGAGGGAAAAGGTGGTGGCGGACCAGGGGGAACCTTGATGTGCTCACCCACACACACACACACTCTCTCTCTCCATCCTCTTTGGCTTCTCTCCCCTCCCCTCCCCTCCTGCTGTTCTCCTCTCTCCTCTTGTTGTGTATGTCGAAAGTCCATCTATTACGGCTCTATAACATCGTTACCGTCATAACGACCATCGTCTCCCTCGCTTCGCAGAATAATTTGGCCGTCTTCCCTCCTCCCTCCCTCCCTCCCTCTACCCTCTCGCGCTCGCATCGGCTGTGTGTCACTCACTCGTCAAGCATTGAGGACACAATAGACCCCAGAAATATTGAGAGAGAGAGGGAGGGAGGGGAGGGGGGGGAGGGGGGGGGAGACTTGGATGCACGCGTAGATGATTGTCTCCCTCCCTCTCCTTGTGCGTACATGTGCGAGTGAGGGTACGCCAACCGACGCGCATCCGTCTCATACCACGTGACCATCAAACACAAACGGTCCCCCACCCCCTCCTTCTCTCCCCTTCCTCACGCTCTCCACTGCCCCCGCCCCCGCCCCCGATGCTTCGCTCGCGTGGACGTTCTACACAGATTAATCCACACGGAGAACGCAACAGCAGAAGCGTCAGGTTGGCAGCAAGCAGAAGACCGGAGGACGGCAGGGGGATGAGAGGGAAAAGGCGCAAAGCGAGACGAACGCCACGGCAGGCGGCGGTGACCGCACCAAACGGGAGCGACGATGAGGCACCACAGAGAACGTGGGGAGGAGGGTGGGGGAGGGAGGGAGAGGCCACTAGGAATGGTCGATCGCCATCTTTGTCTTCTGCTGCTGCTTGCACAGCACGCAGGGACGAGGTACACAGCCGCTCTCGCCCCGGCAGCTACCTCTCCCCTCTAATCCTGCCCCCCCTTCCCCCCTCCTCAATCCTCTAGTAGCGCGCCCACTCGCTCTCACCCAGAGAGGCTCACAGAAATGCGCTAGAGCCTCTCTGCAGCGTTACGGTCATCCATCAGCGATGTTGAAGGCTATCGATATAAAGTACAGAACAGGAGAAGCGCGCGAGGGGTTTCGCCTCACGCAGACCCAGTCACGCGTGCACGCACAGTGACACAAGAAGACAGGCACGAATGTGGCGTTGCTCTTCATACGTAAGTAAGCCTCACAGAGCACGGCTAAAGCTGCATGAGAGCGTCTAACTCAGCCGCTGCCGACGCGCCGCCGTTGTGTCCTGCGTCACCTGTGCCGCGGGGCACGGCAACCGCCATCGCACTCGCGTCCTCGCCGGCAGCCCTGCTTCGACTGCGGCTGTGACGATGATGATGATGATGATGCCGGGACACCCCATCAGCGGGGACCATGGCGCCGTTGCTCACAGCAGCGTCCGTGCCTGGGGGCTGCGGTATGCCCCCGTCGAAGGCACCTTTACTGCGGCTGTGACTGCGACTTCGGCTTCGGCTGCGACTGTGGCTGTGGCTGTGGCGACGGTGACGGTGACGGGTCGAGTTCTCCTTGCCGCTTGCAGCGAGTCCCACTGACGTCTCCATCGGCGTCACTGCCAGCGGGTCGCCGTGTCGGTGATCGCGCGTACTGCGATGGCGTCGTCGCTTGTGAGACCTGCCCTCGGCATCCTCGACGGGGTACTGCGCCGGTGACTGCAGCGGCGTGTTGCCCGGTAGGGTTGTCTGTGCGTTGACGTCAAGCTGCCGTTGCCATGGTGTCGACTGCCCCAACTGCATCATGCCCGCACCACCGACACCCATCATGCCCATCTGCTGCTGCTGCTGCACCCAGGGAGGCACCATGGAGACCATCATTTGACTCCACTGTATGCGCTGCTGCATGAGCTGTGTCATAGCCGGATCCTTGTCCACTGTGGGGTCCTCGCAGCCCTCGAAGAAGGGTTTATCGGTGTCGGTCAGCATCATCCACGCCATCCGTGAGAAGCCAAGTCGCTTGACATCCTGGAAGTCCATGAAGAACATGTCTGCCCGAATGTAGCCTGGCATCTTCGAGAGCGGCAGGGCTGGGCGATACATCTGAATTCCTCGCTTGCAGGTGGAGCGAATGACCAGCCAGGGAAGCACGAGGGCCACCAACATCACCAGTTCAAGCACAAAGTTGCAGAGCGGCCACGCGAGGAAGACGGTCACGACGATGAGGGTGGCATTCATCCTGCGCGAGTAAATCACCCAGAAGGTGCGTAGTGGGCCTGTGGTTTCGCGAATGTAAAACTGGTCGAAGGACCAGAAGGAGATGAAGAGGTTACACGTCCAGGCAAAAGCCGTGATTCCCGAGGCAAACCACGCCATGCGGACAAACTCGTAGAAGGGCGTCTCGTAGAACTCGATGCCGCTGTCGGTGCCGCAGCAGCCGCCTTTCGGCGAGTTGTGTGGCAGGAATGCGGCGTTAGGTTGCTGCTGCTGTTGCATCACCGCCACGTGCTGCTGGAATTCCTGGATGAAGGCCTGCTGTTGCTGTGGCGTCATCTTCACAAACTCCTCTTGCTGCTGTGGGGTGATGGTCGGCAGCGTGGAAGGAGACCCGTGCGGGTCACCCGTCCCGGTGGACGACGAATGCCGGTGCACGTTGGTCAGTACAGCATACAACACTGTTAAAATGCTGTATACCATCGCCAGGATCCACAGCGTGTCGCGCGAGTTGCTCCAGTAGCTGAGCTGCACAACGAGCGTGTTGGCGTGCAGGTTGTCCTCCATGCATATCACCCCAAAGCTGCCGAGCAGCTTGCGCTGCGTGCACTTCGGCGCTAGGGACGATTTGGTGAGGTCAGGGTTCTTTACTGGCCCCAACGGCGCGGCGGCTACAATGTCGTGCTCTGCTGCGATAAAGCGGGTCCTCTCAGCTGCCTTCAAGGAGCCCGAGAAGCTGCCCTTGGCGAAATTGTTTATACTGCCGCCTCTGCTGACAATCGGTGGGGCTACGCTCACATTTATCCAACGGATAAAAGGCTGTATGGCTTTCTCCAGGGCAGTTGTGTTGTGCACGTCGAAGACGGCAAAAAGGTTGTCCTGTCGCCTGGTCGCTATCACCATCGCAAAGCCCACGATCGTGAGCACGCATATGACGCACGCGAGGAGGAAGGTCCAGTCAAAGTACCGGTAGACACTCTCCCACCACTTCGGCTCCTGATCCGGTCTTCTTGGGGTGCAGCAAAATGGATTGACCGGCTCGCCAGGCTGCGGGCAGAGGCTGCTCTCTTGCGTGCCACAGCAGGGGGCACAGCACTGGCTCTGCGGTGTGTACATGCTTTGCATCATCATCATCTGCTGCTGTGGTGTCATGCTGGGGCGCGGCTGCCCACCAACGTTCGCCTGGCTGTTGATGAATATGCCTGAGTTGCCCACCATGGCAGAACCAGCGCTGACGGGTACCGTTGCGGGCTGGCCGCCGCCCATCATCACCATCGGTGTTGCTGTGCCTGACGCGGGGCTCCACTGCTGCTGCTGCGGGTACCACTGCCCACTGGGAGAGCGACTGGATACAGAGTGCTCCATTGTCGCCTGTCTTTATATTTTTAGGTGTGTCTATTCCGAAGTGCTGAGCAATCGAATCCAACGACGTGTGCGTGAGAGGGGTGGGTAGGTGGGAAGGCTGACGAGGTACAACGCACGTGTGACGACGCGTGCAGAGCGACGCGAGGGACTGAAAACAGCGAGTGGCCTCCGGGGAGGAGGGGGGGGGGGCGGTGCACCACAGAGACTGAGCCTTACCAATGCCCAAGACTCACACGCACTGTGACTGCTCTGGCAAACCGCAAGAGAGCAGCAACAACTCGACAAGCAAAGGCGAACAGCGGCAGACACGAGAGGCGACCCACAGACGGAGGTGTGCAATGTGCTACACAGGGGAGGGAGGCGAATATGAAAGGGAAGGAGAGAGGACGACTGCAGCACGACAACTTCGGTGTATGTGCGGGCGTGTGGGTGTGTCAGTGTCACGGAGGCGTGGCGGGATGAATGATGGTGACCGTAAGATGCGCAAGAAGAGCGAAAGACAGAGGACCGAGGGGGAGACGGAGATGGACATGATGAGGACGGTTAGGTGTCCGACTCCGCTGTAAGGTATATGAAGACAGCTTTAGGGTAATAGCTGTGAGAGGGAGAAATGAGGGGTGCTGGCTGGCTGCCTCGCGGGCGGGCGAAGGGTAAAGCCGGGAGAGGAAGTGATGTTGGGAGCCAACCCACACTTCAGCTTGCATGACGCTTCTCTGCTTTGTTGCTGTTCATGTTGCACATCCATATCCACAGACGCACCCAGTGTGTGTGTGTGTGACCCCCGCATGCCTTCCCCGTCTACTGACCACTTCTTGCCTCGACTCTTCATGAAGGATACGTTAGCGTCTGGGCGCGGTTCGCTTGCTGACAGGTGACGAGAAAAAGAGAAGAGAGCACGCAAGAGAAGGCGCCAGTCTACTTGAGCGTCCACATGCATACGCATGTGGGTGTGTGTGCGTGTACGAGCAACACAGACATGCGCAATGTGAAGCTGAGGTGGAGGAGGAGGGAGTAGAGACGGAGGTAGGGAAAAGGCGAAGGGTGGCACAGATGAGTATGCCTTTCCCCTATGACGACGATGACCACCACCACCACGACCGCCGCCAAGACCTACCTACCCCCCTCCCTCCCTCTTCCATTTCCTCTGCTCAAATGTGTCGATACTCGAAGTCCTCGGGGCTCAAGCCGGCATCATCGATGCTGCTATTCGTTTGTGATAGCTCCGGCGCACCTAGTTTTGTCAGCCCGCGCACCCACCACTCCATCTCCTGCTCCGTCGTGATAGCCATATTTTTGCCAAAATCGAGCCGCAGCTCCATCCACTCCTCCTTCACGATGCCGTTCTTGTCCGCTACGTTTTCCTGCGTGCCCATTGCCCACATTCCGCGGTCGTCAATCTCGAAGATGAAGGCATTTGTTAGCTTCAGCGAGTAGTTCATGTTCAGCGAGGGCACAAGCTTCTGCCGACCCAGGTTCAACATGCGGATAAAGCGGTGGGAGCAGCGGCAGAGCGGGTCGTGATCGGGTACCACCGGATTCCACACTCGCTGCGTCTGCCCAGCAATGTTCATCCACAGTCGCACATCCGGCTTCATGCGGAAGAGAGAGAAGGTCTCAGGCTTGATTACATACACTGGTGCCTCCTCGTCCTCTGCACGCGTCGGGTTCCGCTCGCGGTCGCGGAACTTGGCGCGCCAGTCGCTGCTGCTCATGCGGCGCATACGCTTTTCATCTTCTTCCTGCTCCCGTTTGGCGATGTGCACGGCCTCCTCGGCTGTCTTGCTCTCGTCGCTTTCCCACATGTCCTGCGCAATGCGATGGATTACCGGGTGCCGTGAGAAGGTCTGCTCCCACGCCTCCGCCTGCAAATCACCGCGCAGCAGCTCCATCGGCCCCGACAGCAGTGAGCGTGGCGGCAAGGCACCAAGCTCCCTGAACCAATGAAACAGTTGTGGATCTGTGTGGCCCAGCATGAGGCTGGCCTTGGAGCAGTCCTGTAGGTTGTACACGTGCTCAGAGCTCTTTGGCACTGCAACGACGATGGACCAGTCCTCCTCACCGGTGAACTTGTGAAGGGCGTGCGGCTGCAGGTCGCTCTTCACTGGCATCTCTGCGCCGCTGCTGCTGCTACTGCCATCTTCGCTGCCATGCGAGGATCCGCCGTTACTGTGTCCACCACCGATGCCGCTGTCCAAGCCCATGGCGATGGGTGATTTCTTCATACTCCGCACGTTCGATGTGGTGAGCTGAGCCACACGATATGTCCAGGCATTGTTATAGAAGCGCTTCGCGTAGGGCTGACCGAGATTCGACTTGACACGCGTCTTGATAGCGCGCCCCGCAATGCCTTGAGTGAAGGGGGCTCGGGCAGAGGTGCCGCTGCTCATTGCTGGAAACAAAGCTACCCCCCTCCCCCCAAAAAATGAAATGTGCTGCGCCTGCCAGTGTGTTTGGCTTCCTCCTCTCTCGTGGTGTCTGTGCGTAGGTAGGTGAGTGTGTGTTGCTCGTTGCTGTGAGAGTCGGGGGGGTATGAGGTGCCTGCAAGCAGGGAAGGAGGAGGAGGAGGAGGGGGGGGCCAACGCTTCTGCACGTACACCCACCCACACACAAAGTTGGGTGTACGTATGGCGCGAAGAGCCGGAGCGACTGCACCAGAGCGTTGGTCGAGTTGTGGGGTGAGGGAAATACGCAACATGATGTGAACGGAATAAGAGAGAGGGAGAGAGGGAGGGGAGGGGAGGGAGAGGAGGGGAGGTGAAGACGGAAGGTCCCATGGGGGGAGACACACGCCGAGGGGAGAAGCCAAAGAAAAGCATAGGCGTGGCAAGTGGCTGCAGCGACGATTCACGCCAGAGACAGAGAGACGATGATAGGTGTGAGACAGTGGATACCGCCACTCCCTCCCTCAAGTGCACCCAGGGAGCAGCCACGGAGTTCGGTCCCTGCCACCCACATCCGTTCTTCCTTTCTGTGCAGCTGCAGAGGCACGCCTCGCGTCGGTGTGTGCGTACGTCACCGTACTGCCGTGCGACTAGGAAGAGAGAGAGAGACGATAAAAGAGATCAAAAAGAGAGCGATGCAGATCGCTGGCAGCTCCTGCTCGTTGCGCACGCGCTTCTTCGGCACTCCTCCCCCCTCCGCCCATATTGAGGAGGATACATTTCGCCCGCATCTCCGCTACGCTCGCAGGCCTCGTTTCGCTGCGAAGCGGCCTTTTCGGGGAGGATCGGACATCGCCCTCTCCCTCTTCCCCGCCGTCGCACGTCTCTGCGGGTGGGTGTATGAATGGTTCACTTGGTATCGTGACCAGTATTGTGTGCATCACACAGTGTCGGTGCTCTCAGCACCGGTGGGAGCAAGGGGACTGAGGGAAGATTCCCCTGGGCTCTTCGCGGAGGGGTGGCTTCCCAGCACGTCGACGGCGGAGCCGACTGGCGGTGGTCCTGTGGGATTACGATGCAAGCCCATAGCGGAAAAGGACCCAGCACCGGCCTAGAAGCCCTCCGCAGCGGCTCTTCCTCCACGGTTGCGCTTCAAGTCACCGATCCCTCGCTGAGCCCTGCAGACAAGACAAAAGCTGAGAGAAGTCTGTCACCCGCCAGACCGCGTTGCCACGAGCGGGGACAGCCTTTCAAGTGCCTGCCCGCATAGCAGAGACTTCTCAGACCCGAGTAAAGGCAGTGCCGCTGTCCTTGGCGAGGCTGCGCAGCAGGCCATTCACCGGGCTTTGCTGTACTGCAATGTAAAAGAGCGCCGCATCTACGCCCCCTCTGAGAAGTAGAGGCGTCTTGTGTGCGCGCACAGCCGGTTAAGCCGGTGGCCTCTTCCGACTCCGCCGAAGCCGTGGGGCGTCCCCTGCATTGCCACCATTGCAGACTCAACCGTGGCCGGTGTGATACGCAGTGTCCGGTCTCTGGCCCCCACCGACCCTTCTGACAGCAGGGACTGCAGAAACAGTATCGCCGCTCGGGTCTCTGCGTGTGCCGAGTGATTCGCTGTGAGATACCCATGGTTTATCAGCGGGTCTGCAGCCCGCCCTTGCGGCTGGACTCCGCCGAACCGGCCTGGCGGGCGCACGTCTGTACCAGCGCGTCACGTCCACAAAGAGGCGCTGCGGTGGACGTCGACACTTCATCCGCTTCAGCAGCAGCAGCGCGTCCTCTTGCGGCAACTGCGCCCCTGTCACATACGGCCCGCGGAGCTTCGCACCCTTTCCATGGCGGGTCGTGAGATGTGCACACTGAAGTCGTCGGCGAGTTCTCCGAGCCCTCGGATATTGCCCCATCCTTCCTGCGGAGTGCCACGCCAGCTTCAGGACGAGTGCGGCGCGCGGCTGGGCGCTCGAGAGCTCCTTGTGAGGCGTCTTCGTCTCCTCGAGGTGCAGCGAGGCACGCGGGTGGGTCTTGGTTTCTCACCCCAACCTCCTCGCGGCGCTCGCTGCTGAGAGCACTGGCAACGCCAATCAATCGCATTGGTCTGGCTGGCTCCCGTGCAGGGGAAGGTGGAGTGGGCCCACCACCTTTTACTAACACAGGGGCTCTTGAGGCGGTTGACCACTTCCACTCTCGCACCCCTGCTGCCCGCACGCCCAGGTGGAAATGACCGCCTTCGCCAGGTCGAAGCTCAGCAGGGTGCTTGGCATCAGCTACAGCTCTCAGCCATCGCATGTGGCCCGCTCGAACCGCTGGTGATACCGCTGCTTACGTCGCTGCGCTGACATGTGCGGGTCTGTCCGAGTAGATGCACCGCCCTGGCAGACAGGCGCGCCCCCCTCCCACCCACCCGCTTACCGTCTGTGTTTTTCAGGGAGGGAATCGCCGCGCCGTAGAGCGCCGCGTGTTGCTCACGAAGAGCCCTGTCCAGCGGCTGTGTCGGCAATTCTGCCGGCTTCGTCTTTCCCAGTCTTCCCGTCGGCGGTGAGGAAAGGGGTCGACCGGCTGCTTGCCTTCTTTGCCTGCCTCCGCCGCCCCCCCCCTGCACCTCTGTTTGGGTTGCCGCGGTGCGCAGGGACATCGTCCTGCTTCCCCTTTCTGGTTGTCTGCAGAGTTGTGGGGCGGAAGAGCTCCGCCGTGGAGACGCTTCGCCCAAGACCAGCTATGGTAGAGAGGCGGCTAAGCGGCTGGAACGCCCACCGTCATGGCACCGAGTTCCGCCACGGGTTCCTCGACATCATCCAAGAAGACGGTGTACGTCGCGATCACCGTCGCGACTGGGGGTGAGCGAGTGGAACTTCGCACGGCTAACGGAATCTTCCCTATAATCGCTCTGTCGCCCTGTCCTTTTTCCACCTCGCCAAGGAGTGGCGCCCCTCGTCCGTTCCGCCCTCCAATTTGGCGCGCCCTGCTGTCTGCCGCAACACAGGGCAAAGTCGCACACACACACACACACCCGTCACCGCTGCATCTGGCAGCCCTTCTCGTCGTCTCCATGCAGAGCGTCTGCTCACTGTTTGTCCACGCAGACTGCACCGTCTCGCGGAGCATCTTGTAGTCGATCATACACCCCTCTCCTTGAGCGGCTGCGGGGTTTGTACGAACTTCGCTGCGGATTCCTCTGTCTTGATGTCGACCCTGATCGACATGGCAGCACTCAGGTGGGATGAAGTGCTCCGGAGTGGAAAGAAGCGAATGCGGATGCGAATGTTCTTCTTCAAACGGTGCTTGGGGCGTATTTTTTTGGGGGTAGGGTGGGCGGCGGGGCTTCGCCGTATCGTGCGCGCTCTATTGTGTTGTGCGGGGGTTCCGGGGCCCCCCATCTGGCCGCCCCCCCTCCCCCGTATGCCCCACCACGCAGCCCCGGCCGCCCCCCTGTCATCCCCTCACATGTGGAAAGGCATTCGTGTTCCGCTCTGTCTGAAACCTCGTTCGAATGCCACTGATGAGTTCTGACACGCACACCCACACACACACACACACACCGACCCCGCGTGGTTGTGTACGTGACATGACTGCAGTACTCCACGGACGAAGAATGAACAGGCCGAGCACGCGTACCTGCATGCAGGTACCTGTACACCAGACACCAGCATACGTGCCAGCCTTGATACACAGTAGCGACACCAGGGGAAGTCAACCTTGCGTGTGAGGAGGGAGGGGGGTGAAGACGCCAGAGGTCTTGGGGAGACCCACTACGGGAGACCAATAGAGCCACAGAATGCCGAAGGGCGGTGCAAGAAGAGGTGCGCTTGCACCCTCGTGTACAGGCCTCTGAGCACCTCCTCCCCCTTCCGCGCGCACGTCTACAGGCGGACGTGTGTGTGCGCGCGTGTGCTGGGAGAATGAATGTGTCAGTCCCTTTCCCCGTTTGCTTCACCTACGGCGATGAGACCTGAAGGGCGCACGAATTCGCCGCCTCATGGGTGCCGGTGCCACAACCATGTTTGCCGCTCTCTACGGCGCGTGTTGCGCCGCGACGCATGAAGAGTAGGCTGATGTACAAGGCGAACATTAAGGTCAGCACCATGTACACCTTGAGGCCTCCTCTTTGCGCTGCTGCTGGAGCATCAACGCGACCAACCACGCCACCCAGGTTGAACTTCATGATGAGGTTGTCAGAGCTGCTGGCACCGGCAACGCGAGGGGCGGAGAATGCCTCCACTGCTGCACTTCCCTGGTTCCCACGCGCCTGGCTGTTCGGTGTGTTCGCAGACGGCGAGAGGCTGTTGCGCACAGTTCCCCCAGCAGCACTGCTCTGTGTGACGGGCTCGCGGCGCATTGTATTGATCTCCTCCCGAAGGGCACGCAGCTCATCGGAGGGCTTGCGTCTGGCGACAAGCGACGTGCTGCCTTGGTGGTGCGCCACGTCACCACCGCTGTAAAGCCGTGGGGATGGGGATACAGTAGCCTGAGTACGGCGAGAGTTGGTGGCGTCAGCGACGCTGCCGCTGTGCCGCTCCGATTCAATCGGGACAACGAGGCGGGCCTCGGGAGGAACAATAACCTTCGTGGCCTCGTCGCCGCCGTTCGGTGCTGGGTCGCTGGACTGCAGCACAACGTTCTCCATGTACACCTTCAGGTTGATCCCGCCCTGAACACCGAGGTGTGTGCGCGGAATAGCACCGGAGGCGATGAGAGACCACATATTCTTCACCACCTCCGTCATCCGCGCCGCGTCGGCGAGGGAGCTCAAAATCTGCTGAAAGGCGAGCGGCTCCGACTTGATCAGCACGTATTCGATGGCGAAGCGCTCCTGGTACGCTGGGCCGCCCGGCGTGGCGCTCGAGGCACGCGACGCGGTCTGCCGACTTCCACCGCTCGGGGAGATGCCTCCATCGCCGTCGCCGTGATTCCCGCGGAGGCTAAACGTAATCGTTGTCATCTGATTCGAGCTCGGCATTGAGGCCCCGGCGGTGTCGGCGAGGAGGAGTGCGCCATAGCGTGGCTGCGCGTGGAACAGGTGCGGCGCGGTGCACTTGATCTTAAAGATGACGCTTGTGTTCGGCAGCAGCGGCGCGTCCTGCGCGCTCCACCGTACCGTGAGTACATTATCCCTTGGATCGCTCGGGAAGTACAACGCGTCGCAGGAGGCAGTGAGCGCCATTGAGGAGGAGAGGGGCAGACACACACACACACACACACACACAAATGAATCAGCCAGCCAACGTTAACAGCGACACGGCGGATGTGCACGCGCACAGCTTTCTTCGAGTGTATAGAACGCGAGAGAGAGAGGGGGGGGGGGCGATGAATCGATGGGGCTATGCAGGGGAGATAGAAAGCGAGACGGAGGGGGAGAGGGGTGTAGTTGGTACGGAGGTAATTGAGAGTCACAGAGAAAAGGCAGCGGAAAGGCAGGTGTGCGAGGGAGAGCGGAGGCGGTGGGGGTTGTGTAGAGCCTGTTCTTCCAGCAAAGACCGGAGACCCTAAGCGATAGGAGGCACACGGAAGCCCAGGGCAAATGAGCGCGTCTCTCTTTTCTCTCGTTTCTTCCCCTTCCCCGACAGGGACGCTGGTCTCGACCGCCGATGGAGCAAGGGAAACAGAGCAAAACGAATCACAGGTGAGGCGTGCGTGGGACAGGTGTGTATGCATGGAAGAGTATGACAGGTTGCTGTGGTACTGCACTGTGGCGGAGTGGAAGGAAGGGGTGGGATGGGGGGGGGGAAGGGAGAGGGGGATGGAGTGGAGTCGGCCAGTCATGACGGGCTGCATAGCGAGAAAAGAAGGGCTGGAAATGCGGGGAGAGAGGGGGGGTTGGTGGCGCATAGTGGGTGCTGCACGATGCGCGTGGTAGCACCACCATTACCACCTGTGAAAGGGGGAGGGGTCCACCATCAGCTATTGACATGGGAGAGGCGGCCAGTACTACCGCACGTGCCCCCCTCCCCCTTCCCCCGCCTCGTTCAACCCTGTTGTTCTCCTTCCTGTGCCTTCTCGCTGAGCTACGCTTCATCGTTCCCTGTCTTTCTCTCACGGCGAGTTGCGGTCTCGCGGCGCACGGAATTGGACCGCTTTGATGGCAATGCGACTCGGAAGGGAGCGGAGGTGGGGAGCGAGAAGCGCTGGTTGTGCCACCATCGCGCTCCCTCTCTCCGTACCCGCTGGGCGTTGGCGTCTTCGCATTTGTTGTCGTTGTTCTGCGGGCGTTGAGTCGTCCTTCGCAAGCGCGCGTGCTGTCGAGCAGCGATGGGGGTGATGGCGTAGAGCTTCCCCTCTCCGCCATCACCCCCCCCCTCACATCACCCACACGCACACCGGTCCCGTCCTCCCTCCAAAGGGAGGAAAAACGAAGGACGTCTATAACGGCGAGGATGATGGGTGAGAGACAGGAGGGCACACCTTGGTGGTGGTGGTGGTGCAGGGGGGAGCAGGAGAGGGGAGGGAGATGGCCGAGCAGCGATGCAGCGGAGTGAGTGGTATGCAGACACGCAGGCAAGGAGAAGTGACGCGCATCCGCGACGCTCTCTTGTGCCGAAACAAAACCATCAAAACACGAAAGAGAGCTGAGCGGGGGGCACGCCGTCTGCACGAGAGATCGGCCTCACCGACGAGCGCCTGCGCGTGTCTCCCTCTCTCCTGCTTTCCCCCTTCTCGTTAACAGAAGTGTTGCTGCACCACTCTTCCTCCCCTCTCGCTTCTTTTGGGCCCCACCGCTCTCTTTCTCAGCTAGCAGGCTTCTTGGGCGCCAGGGGGTCAATGACGGCCACAACAGCAACAACCAAGTGTAACAGCGACAGTGCGGCTGCGGCGACTACTACTACTACTACTGCTGCTGCTGCTGCTGCTGCTGCTGTTGTAATCGCACCTCGCATTCCTCTCGGACGTCGTCGAAGAAGGGGTGCTGCATCGCCTGCAGTGCGGTAATACGGCGCTGTGGGTCGTACCGCAGCATCGCCCTCAGCAACGCTACCCCCTCCGGGTCGAGGGTAGGGATGTGCTTCTCTAGCGACGTTGGCACCCAACTGGGAAACTCGGCGTTGTAGTGCGGCAAACGCGATACACCAGGCCAAACCTGCTCGTTCGGCGTCCCCATGATGCCGAAGATGGTGATGAGCTGCGAGTACTCGCCCTCGCCGCGGAACAGCGCGCGGCGCAGCGCCAGCTCGGCCATCACGCACCCCATAGACCACATGTCGACGGAGGGCAGGTAGTAGCGGTCGCCAAGCAGCACCTCTGGCGCGCGGTAGTAGAGCGTGGCGATGCGGTAGGTGTAGCTCTGCAGGGCAAGACCGAAGGCACGCCCCATACCGAAGTCGGCCAGTTTCACGGTCTTCTCGTCAGCGCTCACAAGGATGTTGCCAGGCTTGATGTCGCGATGCACGACGCGGCGGCTGTGACAGGCATGCAGGGCACTCAGCAGCTGGTACATCATGTTCTTTAGCTTCCGGCCGACAATGGGGGTCTGCCGGGTGGAGAGCACGCTGCGCAGGTCCTTTTCCATGCGCTCAAACACAATGCAGAGCTTTTTCTCCTCGGTGAAGAGGTCCAGCAGCCGCACCACGTTCGGGTGGCGTATCTCCTTCAAGAGCGACACCTCGCGAATCGAGGAGACGGAGAGACCCTCTTCACCGGAGTTCCACTGGCTCGTCTTCACGGCGACGGTGCCGCCCTCAACGACGTCGGTGCAGAGAAACACTTTGCCATACGACCCCTCACCCACCTTGTGTTGACGTTGGTAGCGCTGGAAGCCCGTCAGCCGCGCCGGGGCGGGGCTGCTGCTTCGCATGGTCTCTATGGACGCGTGAAGGGGCGAGGGTGCCACGGCAACGTGCATGGGGTGACTCGGTGGTGGTGACGGTCGTGGTGGCTGGTGAAGGACCGCGGGAGAAGGGGCTGAGGAAGATGGACCTGCCCGACACACCACGTTCGTGGGTAGTTCGTATGTTTGTGTTTCTCTGTCTCTGTCTCTGTCTCTCCGTTGGCTCACCAGTGTAAGCCGGCAATCTCTCTCTATACAACTCGCTCGCCCTCTTTATTTCTCCTCTCTGTGCGAGGGCGTGCGTATGAATGTCTGCAAAGACCAGGGGAGGGGGCACCTTGTGCTGACGCTACTTCTGTGATCACGTGT